>NW_027111379.1:100570-108606 GCF_000696795.3 Halyomorpha halys | reverse complement strand
ATATATCATATTGATCAAACTACAAAAAATATATCACAACCTCTCTCTAGTGTCTAGGAGTGGTAGGTGTTCATATCAATACTTTAGCTAGTTCTATCAATACTCTCATATCCAATACGAAATATTCGGAGAAAGGAGTATAATTAAGAAGGTAGAATTAGGTGAAAAGAGAAGCCAAAAAGGTGGGGGGGGATGCGTAGTGAGTAATCACCGGCTGCTTTCTTTATCTTTTTAAATAGCAATATTTGATTTCTTCTAACCTATTACATATCTTTATGAAAGTACCAATTTCTTGATAATGGCTTAAATATTTTTTATTTTCGTTAAACTAAATTGTTTAAAGTATCATTTATTACATTTTATATTCAGTTTCGGTTTATTGAACAGTTTTACAGATAGTTATATTAACATTTATTAAAGTGGGAGAGAGGCAAATGTTAGTTCTTGTCGAACAAGTGATCTATCAGAAAAATATTCAAAAAATAAAAGGAAGTAAAAATACGATACAAGTTGTGATAGTAGAGATAGAAAAAGTTTCCACCGATTATTTCTCCATTAGATGCATTTCTGGCATTACCGACTATAACTCTCAACAGGCAAAACGATAAAAAAATATTTCACTTGAGAGACAAAAACATGTTCCGCCATAGTATGTAATAACCCTGAGATATTACGAAAGATATCTTTTGATTAATCGTTAATGTCTATTGCTGCTCATATTTTTTCACATCCACTACCCAGTTACATTAAAGAATAATCAACCGACTCCAGGTAAAATCAAGCTATTTCAAAGATAAATAGGTGATAGATAGATGGGCTAACCTTGTCATTATTGCTATATTATCATTTAACATGAATATATCGTCTATTCGACCTTGTTGGCATTTACTGCGAATAGAAGACAAAAAAAACCTTGTAATTTCCGTAACGTAATGTTTTTTTTTTTTTGTAATGAAGAAATTAAAATAATATATTACCTCGGAATGTAAAAAATTATCAAGAGTTTTCCTTTGCCACGGGACTTTCTTATTTAAATTAATGCTTGAAGTACCAATGGGTCGTTCCTTCCCAAGATTTTCAATTGTCTGAAACATTCATCCAATTCACTTATCGTATTTACTGTGTTGTACAGTTATAAATTACATTAAATAAATAAAAAAAACTGTTTATGTAAATAACGACAATATGTTTATTATTAATATTTTATGGGTAATAAGAAAAATAGAAAATGTAATTGTTTTAATTTTTTTTTAAATGTGTTATATTTATTAATTGTTTTAAGGATAAAATAGTGTAAATTGTTTGTGGATGCTTGATGATAGGGTGACAGCCCATGACAGCCGCTTATGATGTATTGAATAAAGAAAATTAAACTAAAGAAGAGTACTTTCATAGACTATATCTAATTAGTGATTGTGTCATGTTATATATAATATGTACCATATCACTTCTTAATTATTTCCTCACTCTTTCCTTCTTTTATTTTATTATTTTTGTTACAATTTATATTAATTATTACTTCAATTGTAAGTTTTCAATTATATTACTCATTACTGCACTTGTTATTAATTAATAACCTGACCCTGCAATGTAGTATGAAACGTTGGTTAATTATAAATAGTTTTTCTACTGTTTTGTGTATCTCTTTTAGTTGCAACCCATAAGAACTTCAAAAAATTTAATTTCAGTAGTATGAGATATTAAATCCATATAATTTATGGTTGGTAGCAGCGGCCATTATGGCAAAAAAGGCGTGAGTTCTACTAACATTAGTGAAAACGTCGATGTAGTCTTTTTGCAGGGCTTTAACAACATAATGAGGAGTTTTGCACAACCTTTACCTTCTGGTCGTAGTCCACTTATACATTCAGCATTCCTTGATAATAACTAAGGATGATAATTGAAGTGATATCGCGCTTTATTTAATGTGCAACAGCCAGCAAATGGCTCGTTGCAGTAATTTTTGCGGAAATTTACAACGGCTTTTATGAAGCGGATGGCCAATCCTCTATTCCAGAGATGGTGTACATTTTTCCCGTCGTATGTAAATTAGTCAGTAATAAAGAAGGCCACAATTATCTTTTATATTTCAATGTCTATAGTTATTTCTTTAAGCAACAAAATAATAAAAAGTCTGGTTTAATACTAATAGATTACATAATATTTCTTGTAAAAAAAATTTAAAATTATCAATGTGAAATTATATATTTAATCAAAATCTAGCCTCAAGACTGTCTTTGATAAGTCTGGTAATTATAGTGCAATAAAGTAGCTTAGTGTAGTGTAATAGATCAACACTTCTTTAGCTAGAGCAGTGTTTCCCAATCAGGATTTGACATGATTTAAGAATTAAGAAATATATTTTTTTAATAGCCCAAATATTCTATATCCCTAGAATTACATTAAAAAATATACTTTCTTCTAGTAACTTTATTTATACCTAATGTTAATGTAGGTGTTCCGCCATTTCCCTGCTTCTACCGAATAGGTTCCAACTCCAAAATGTTGGAAACCACTGATTTTGAGTTACCATTTTCAATGGACTTATGTAGTTAGATTGAAATACTGAACTAATAATTACTAAACCTTTTAATGTATTTTCTTATTGAACTGACTGAAAATTTCTCACTGAATTCATATTATTGATAATTATTAACAAAAATACTTCAAAATCCCATCATGGCGCATTCCCAATATCGATGATATTTTTGAATATTTTGACCAATTTTTTGATAGATGGAGCAGATTCTCAGATATGACTGCTGTAATAGATGATTTATAGTCTAAACAAGGCTCCCTTCCGAAAGCACATTTTTCACCTATTTTACATGTTAAATTGGACAGATTAGGAACATCTAAACCTATATGTAGGCAGTGGACTACTAACTGGCACGTACTGACAGACTGCAGGCACTTGATGGACGCCAGATTCCCATATCTTTTTGAAATTTTACGAATCGACTATAGCTCTCATATTCCTAAAATATTTGATTACTTAAAGAAAGCAATGATGAACGAATATATTTAACAAATTTGATTTATTTATTTTGTCATTACAATAATTAATATCACTTTCAACTATAGAGTTTTTTTTAGTTTTATTTATTTGCTTATTAATCTTAAATATCGCTATCATGTCAGCTGATATGCTCTAGTATAGAAAACATTTCATCGGAAATGTATTGGAGATTGAACATCAGCATGCTTAGGCAAACAATTGCAGCGGAATGCCTTGTTATAGTTTTTAAAAAACTTGACAATCGCAATAGGATCTTCAGAATCTTTCAAAATGGTGGACATTAAGTGAGAATTATGCTAATGCAGAATATAGTAAAATTCTAATAATTTATATATTTTTTTAAGGGGGCCGCATAACAAACTCATACACATTTACTAACTATACTTGATTCCTCAAGATATATCGCACAGAAAAATGAAATCTGGTAACCAGAAGAAAAATATCGTTTAACAGTAACAACAAATATTTTTTTAAGTGAAACTTCATTACCAACATTCTAAAACTCAAGAAAAAACTATATAATTAAATTAATTGATTTCGTGTCGCGTGATGAAACGGGAGAGGTGGAGGACATCGGTGTTCTGTTCTAAATATTATTATTGTGAAATTAATATTTGTTGTCTTGACCTAAAAGAGGGAAAGCAGGATCATTATTAATATATTTTTAATACATAGTTTCTTTTCGGGAAATTTCTCTTCGGTCGGGCATTCCCAATTATTTTATTTTATAATTTAGTTATTTCTGAAATAACTCATACTTTTAGTAGTTTAACAAAATAATATCCACACCAACAGTGCCATTATGATTACTATATAGACATTATTATTATTATTTTTTTTTTTCATGTTTTCTAACATGACAAAGTAAAAATCTTGAGAGCATACTACATAGCCTGGTTGATTAAAAACTTTTATTTTTGGAGAAAAAAAAAACATAATATCAACGGAAAAGTTGAATTGTGTGATTTGTAAAAAAAAAATCAAATATAAATTGGAATTTTAAAAATTTTCATTGCTCATACATGATATTTATTCATAAAAAAATGAATGATTTACCTTAGTGGTTCTTAACATTCTTTAATATGCGTAACATTTACTCTTAAAAAATAATAAATGCAACCGTATCATTTAATTGGAGCACATTATAGAAGAAAAAGTATGAGGAAAATAGGACTTAAATATCTAAAATAAAAAAAAGGAATAATTAAGGAAAAATGTTATGGATATTTTTACTTGTTATTTTCTTAGGAAAAACATAGGAATAAATAATATCGATTGGAAAAAATAATAAATTAACATTCTGTGTTGATTCCAGTAACGATCACTGCTTGCATATTCTGCTTCATAAAACCGCATCGAATCTCCCATAATTGAAGGATTAGAAACACATTTTTTTCACCCACGTCTCTATATATGCTTAGCTTCAAAAATGCCACAACTGACGAAAAAGACTTTTTAAAAAATACCGTTGACTAGGATTACTTTTTACAATGAGCTCGTTATACAGACTTTCCTAAAAATATTATAATTGTTACAAATAGACTCCAGAATTACTTAGAAATCTATGGAATACCTCAAGCACAAAATAAAAACAAAAAAAGTTATGCCACTGTTTATGTTATGTTATGCCACTGTTATGTTTATGAGATATGCCACTATTCAAGAAATGCAACAATATATCCCTCGGATGTTTGTTTATGTTTAATGGCGTAATTTCTTATTTATTTTTGCTTAAATTTGTTTTATTTTTTGTTCGTCTGTTTGTTTTTATATTAATGACAATAAACACTGAAATACTAATTTTATAGTTTTACGGGTTATGGAAATAGTTGGGTTTAATCTTTAGCTATTGTGGTGAGATGTGAAATATGGACATTTCTGGAAGATATGGCAAATTTTCAAATTATTGTTGCAGTATTAACATTAGGGACATTACTGTCCTCTTAAGTCGTCCCACGATCCCTTTCGATAGATCGTCAAGAAGGATTCAAATTCAATATTTGTCCTTCCAGATGAGGAATGAAAATAATCCCCGACCGCACTATCCAAATATAGGTCAGAAAAATTCAGGCTTTCTTATTGTCGAAGAACAGCATTCCGCCCTTACATAAATGAAACCAGTTAACCTTTGTTCACATGATGGCTTCCTGCATCGAGGTTACTTTACCTGTAATATGAGCAGGCCTTTAAAATAGTATTAAATTAATTTATGGAGCAATTAAACTTGACGGAAACGATCTTGTGTTAGATTATACTCATCTATATTACTCCGCTAACAAAATGCTTCCTTGTTTTGATGGACAATAAGGACAGTACGAATTGTTCAATTACGTAAGGACCTTCCTAAAAGACAAAAGATTATAAAGTCTTTGCATAATGGAACAATAAATCTTAAATAAGATGAGAAAAGTTAAGAGAACACATGATATTTTTCAGTTTATAGACTTAAAACATTTAAAACAAGTCCTTACTTTGTTTATAATTTTCCAAACGTAAGCAAACAAATACCTGATCATCAATTAGTTGTACAAACTAGACCCCTTTTTTTTTATTTTATTTGCAAATCCTCTTTATTGATATATAGTTACGATTACAAATATATGATAATACAGTGCATATATACAAATTACATACAGACTTTGTTTGCCGTATGGCAGTATAAGTTGAGTTACAGGGTCCGCTGAAGGCGGTTTCACATTGGTAACATCCTAGTTGGGGGCTTGCATAGAATGGAGAGGGACCACTCCGGCAGTTGGTGGTGGTGGTGTGATGACTTCAAGCTGCAGAGCCCGAAGTCCTTCCCTCGGCGAGGACGTCTACTAAGGGGACAGTGCTTTGCCACCTCCCAGGTCTTGGTGGAGGGGCGATATCTCTAAAGAGCGGGTTGGCACAGGCCTTAAGCCCATCAAAAAATTTGATGTACCTTCGGCCTATATACTCCGGCACTGAGGGTAGCTGGAGTTCCCGGTGGATGGTGGTGTTTCTGGCCCTCTGTAGTGTAGTTCCACGGACGATTCGCCGGAGGACGGAATTCTGATAACTCTGCAGCTTTTCTAGCGTTGTTTTGTAGAGGTGACGCAGGAGTGGTGCACCATAGAGCAGAGTCGGTCGGATTATAGCCTTGTAGATTTGCAGCTTCAGCCTTAGTGTGTGTTGTGGGGATTTCAGGAGATGGTAGAGCCTGTAGCTCTTCTGGCGGGCCAGCTTAAGTCTCTCCCGAACGTGACTGGAGAAGGTGAGGTGCCTATCCAATGTGACGCCCAGGTAGTGAATGGAGGTGGAGATCCGCTGGTCGACTTCATCTACTTTGAATGTGGTAGGCAGTGGTTTCTTTCCTGTTTGGAACGACATCATTATGGCGTCCGTCTTTCCAGGGTTTAGCCTAATCCCAATACTTTTAAGGGCATCAGTGATGGTGGCTGCACCGTCTTGAGCATGGGTTAGAGCTGTTTTTGCATTAATGCTGGAGGCGTAGATGCCGATGTCGTCCGCATAGGCTGCTATCACTGCCTTTGGGTGCTCGATGCCTACCACAGGTGCCGTAAAGACGACAAACAGCACTGGACCCAGCACCGATCCCTGTGGCACTCCGCAGGTGGTGGGGACTGGAGAGGAAAGGCTTTCGCCAACCCGTACGACGAGGGATCTTCCACTGAATTAGCTTCGGATGAGTCGGCATAGGGCGGCTGGAAACTTGAATTCTTCCAGTCGGCGGAGTAGGAGCGAGTGGGAAAAACTCTCAAAGGATTGGCTGCAATCTAGTGAGATGAAGGCCGTTGGGCAGTTTTTCTTCATCTGCCCTATGGTGTGCGCTTGAAGCTTCGCCAGGTGGTGCTCACAGGCGACTCCTTGTTGGAATCCGGTCTGCTGTGGTGGGATGACGTTCTCCTCTCTGCAGTGTTCCATCAGGTGTTGGTTGATGAGCCGTTCAAACACCTTACTCATGTGCGAGAGGAGGCTGATCGGACGATAGTATTCGGTTGAGTCTCCCTTCTTCCCCGGTTTGAGTAGAGGTACTACGATAGCTTGCTTCCATACTGTGGGAAAGTACGATATCCGCATGCATGAGTTGAAGATGTTGAGTAGGAAGGCTTTACCCTTTCTGGGAAGCATCTTCATGAGTACATACGGGATTCCGTCCAGTCCTGACGCCTTATTCCCTTTGACGCTTCGTAGTACGTACTCTAGCTGGTCGAAGGAGGAGAATAGAGGCTTCTCGTTGGGGCTCGTTGGTCCAGGTTGTGGATGGGGTGCACTGGTAGTCCGTTCAGCATCCCTCGTTGCATAGCTTGTGGCCAGGAGTTCAGCCTGTTCCCCCGACGTCAGGAGATCGTCGCCTGACGTGAGGTGCACACTTCACTTCTTGTTGACGAAGGATCTCACGAGTCTCCAGTACTGGCGATGATCATCGTGTGTCCTCCGTAGTTGGTCATGCCAGAGCGAGGTCTTCCAGTCCCGCATGAGACTACCGGCTTCAGGCTGTAGACATGTGTGCGCTGGTAGATGTTGCGGAGGTTGTTTCGCTGACCGATGAGGGCGAGGATGTACTTTGGCGGTCTCCTGAAGGCGTTGGGCTGTGGCGTGAACTTGGGGATGGTGAAGTCGGCTGCATCCTGTATAGTGGTGGTGATAACCTCCACCACTGCATCCACCTCCTCCAATGTCCGTAGTGGCGTGACCACTGAGAGAGTTTGTTCGACACAGGACCTGTATCCTTTCCAGTCGGCCTTGTGGAACAGGTACTTACTCGCCGGTGGTGTTGTTGGTGTACCTTCGAAAGTATAGAGTACAGGCCGGTGATCAGACGGTCCATATGTATGCCATATGCTCGGCAGTCTGTAACTGTGTGGAGATCCCTGGTCAGGAGTAGGTCTAGCGTTGAGGTCCTCGATGGGTAGCCCGCATGTCTGAAAGTGTGCACCCCTGGATGGAAGACGGCCAGCCTGGTATTGGAGATATAGGTACCCAGTGGATTGCTACTACCACACAGCCATGCGGTGTGGCGGGCATTGAGGTC
>NW_027111379.1:99391-100228 GCF_000696795.3 Halyomorpha halys | reverse complement strand
TCAGCCTTAGTGTGTGTTGTGGGGATTTCAGGAGATGGTAGAGCCTGTAGCTCTTCTGGCGGGCCAGCTTAAGTCTCTCCCGAACGTGACTGGAGAAGGTGAGGTGCCTATCCAATGTGACGCCCAGGTAGTGAATGGAGGTGGAGATCCGCTGGTCGACTTCATCTACTTTGAATGTGGTAGGCAGTGGTTTCTTTCCTGTTTGGAACGACATCATTATGGCGTCCGTCTTTCCAGGGTTTAGCCTAATCCCAATACTTTTAAGGGCATCAGTGATGGTGGCTGCACCGTCTTGAGCATGGGTTAGAGCTGTTTTTGCATTAATGCTGGAGGCGTAGATGCCGATGTCGTCCGCATAGGCTGCTATCACTGCCTTTGGGTGCTCGATGCCTACCACAGGTGCCGTAAAGACGACAAACAGCACTGGACCCAGCACCGATCCCTGTGGCACTCCGCAGGTGGTGGGGACTGGAGAGGAAAGGCTTTCGCCAACCCGTACGACGAGGGATCTTCCACTGAATTAGCTTCGGATGAGTCGGCATAGGGCGGCTGGAAACTTGAATTCTTCCAGTCGGCGGAGTAGGAGCGAGTGGGAAAAACTCTCAAAGGATTGGCTGCAATCTAGTGAGATGAAGGCCGTTGGGCAGTTTTTCTTCATCTGCCCTATGGTGTGCGCTTGAAGCTTCGCCAGGTGGTGCTCACAGGCGACTCCTTGTTGGAATCCGGTCTGCTGTGGTGGGATGACGTTCTCCTCTCTGCAGTGTTCCATCAGGTGGTGGTTGATGAGCCGTTCAAACACCTTACTCATGTGCGAGAGGAGGCTGATCGGACGATAGT
>NW_027111379.1:79356-97961 GCF_000696795.3 Halyomorpha halys | reverse complement strand
TCATTTGGTCCATCCTGGAGCACATTTTCTCCATCAGGGCTGTGATCATCGAGGCCGGGGTTGGTTTCGGCTGGGGAGTCGTAGGTGGTTGTGGTTGTGGAGAAGACAGTGCCGGTGGTCCTCGTACAGCGGTGGTGAAGGTGAGGTCTTTACGGACTGGCTTGCTTGGTTGTCTGGTGGATGCTGGTGCAGTTGCAGAAGTTTGTCTTTTGGACCTTGCCGCATTTATTAGGGTTATCCTTCGTTCACAGCTTTTAAAAGATGCAATGTGTTTTTCATTGCAGTGCTTACAGTGGGGAGGTGTTGATTTTTTAGGACATTCTTCGATAGTGTGATCATCAGAATTAACAAGCTTATAAACTAGACCCCCAGGGAGCGACGGTCCTATATCACTTTTGAAATATTTGCCCAAAACGAGAAGAGGGGACTTCAAGATAGTTTAATCGAGCAATATTTAAAAAACGCCTGAAATTGGAAAATGGTGTACACGACTACATATCTGTTGCAGTATAGCACAAATTAAATATAACTGGACCTTTTGTGAGTGTCGTTCAAGAAACACAAGTTCTGATGGTGGGCCAGAGGATTATCTTCAAGTTCGAAATTCTACCTCACATTTTATACTTGGTTTAATAAAAATAATATAATAATGAATCTTTAAATAAAGAAAAGTATTTTCGTTTCAAACAGTGTAATTACGGTAATCCGAACCCTCCAGTAATCCAAAATGACATAAAAAAAATATTTTTTTTAGAAAACTCAGCAGGCAATATAATTTTGGTTTTCAAATAAAAGTAATCTTGTGTAAAGTACATTTTTAACTTCCAGATCTATAGGAATGTGGAATTCACCGTGAAAATCAAAAGTGGAAATTTTTACACAGTTTCAATATCGTGTAATTTAATTCCTAGGAAAGCGTTCATAATATATTTTGATGGAATTGGAAATTCATAATATCTATTTTATAAATTATTTGACTCAGTTAAATTAATTTAATTGGTAGCAGAAATATTTATAATAAACATTCTGTTGGTAAACTCTTTTTTTTTTTTATCTCGTTTTGAATAAATTCATAAAAATAGTATTTTTTTTTTATTTTATAAAGTATAAACTTTGATTCCTCAGTGACTGATATAGATGTTGACAATAAGGAATAAGAGTTGAAGATCGTGAGGAGGAAACTGATGCGGAAATCGTAGCGAGTGTTACAGAAGTCTCGACCATTGAAGAAGAAGATGAAAGAAAATTTGAGGAAGCACTGCCAATGCAGTAGGAAGAAGCAGTGTCTCCTTTCAATCACTGCCTGAAATGGCAACAGAGAATGATATACTGTGGCAGCAAGTCCTCTTAGAACGTCTGGGGGAATGAAGAAGTTTCTGGAAAAAAAAATATATATATAGCCGACTTCTTTAAAAAAGGTTAATTTTTTAAAACTTCAAACTGTGAGATTACCAAAAAATAAGTAAAAAAAAAATTAAATAAATAAAAATAGTTCTGTACAACTTTTTTTTTTCGGCCATTGGAGTTCTATACTGCCTGTACAACTTCAAACTGTCACTAGTTATGTAAAACCTCAAACTGTCAAATTACCAATAAAATATGTAAAATTAAAAATTTATGTACATTAATATGGTTGAATTTGTTAACATTATTTTTTCTAATACTTTCTGAAGTCCAAACTTTTCAGTAATCCGAACACTCCTCAGCAGCAATTATTTCGGATTACCGATATTACACTTTAATTAGAATATAAAAATTGAAAGAGAAAAAAAAAATCTTCAACTATTGAGTTGCAGGTTTTTTTTTAGATTTGGTACCTCTGTATTGGTCATAGGTACTCCCACGATGAACCTCGGTATTGTAGATTTCATTTTGCCAGAATAATTTCACAATGGCGGCCGATTAAAGATTCCATATATCTTCGTATCGGCCATTATTGAGGATTGAAGAAAATATATTGTTGTTGGAAAATATTTCACGAAAGCCATAAAAACAAGTTAAATAATTCCAAAAGGAACTGCATTAAAAAAATAACGCGTTAACTTCCTTATCCTAGCCTTAGATAAATTTCCTTGTACCCCTATAACCTTACTAATGGACATTTATCGGTCTTTTAATGTAGCAGTCCGCCAATGCCATATGCATTGATAAATAATAATAAAAATTATTATTATTTATCTATAATGTGGTTTTATCTGAAGTGTTAAAAACAACTGAGTTGTATGTGATAGGGAACATTTTCTTACCGATAACTGAACTTCATCTGTTTTGAAAGAGCAAAAGAAAAGTAATAATATTAAAAAATAATAAATTATATTTTTTTACATTTCATTTCAATTTTCCCAGTGATTTATTTTATTTTTGTTACACCTGGTTTATTATTGTTACACCTTTGAAAGGTGTAAAAAGATAATGCTAAACATCCTGAACCTACCACACTTTTTCAGCTATTGAATAAAGAATCATAAGGTTATTTGTGATGCTATTAACCTTCTTACAGCAACAATGCTGCTTGAAAATGTTTTACCATTAAGCCGAGTGATGATTTATTTTTAAAAAAAATCTTAAACAACCGAATTCCCCAGTGGTAATCAGTTATCAAAGTTTATGAACAATTAATATTCATCCTTCAAGAAGATCTGTATATACAAGGAAATTTAATAATGCGTTTCGTTGAATAGAAGTTCATTATCCTATTCTTCTGTTTGATTCTTTGTCTGTAATACATAATAATATTTCTTATCTCTAAGAATGGATTGCATGATATTTAATCAGTAAGTTTATTATTTCTGTAACGTGAAGTGAATAGTTCAACTTACTACATTTCTCCGTCAATTCCATAGGATTTAGAGCTTAAGAATATTTGTCTTCCAGCCTTGCCCGTCGGAAAGCAGTTTCAGAAGTGATAATTAGCATCCTAAAAATTAGAAATGAACACATTTTTTTTAAAAACTTCCCTGGCAAAAATACAATACACTTGGCAACATGTTAAACATAATACACCCAGTTCCGACTATTAGCGGGAAAAATTGATGTTTACCCTATTCTATAGGTACCAATCCTATAGGTAACCGGAGTGGGAGGGTCGAGTTTTCATTGGGTGGGATTACCACGAAATAAACGTTAACCCTCTCAGGCCGGTACTGATCTGGTGACGTCACAGAGGAGAAACCACAACTCCTTGGCAAACAAGCTACAACGGCCTCAACCTAACCACTATCTGTGAACAGTTTTGGCTTTAAGAATTATTAATTAACCAATTGATGTACATGAAAGGATCAGACACAAATGCATTTATTTATTTTAATCTCTCCCTGCCTTTTGCACAAAACAGGGCTGCAGCAGTTTAATGTCACTTATGCATCCGTAGCATCAAACTACTGGTGATAAAACAATTTAAGATTTTTGCAATATTTAATTATTGGCTGTTATGTTCAGTTCCAGAGACTGGTCTTCTTCTTAGACCAAGACTGAAGTAGGCTAGCCCAACTATGGTTTTCCAACTGTATACAAATACTTTGTAATAAGGGTAGTTTTCTCCAGTTACTAGCTGAGGGGAATTTTCCTATGTGAAGGAATAGTGTTCAATTTTCTTCAGTTATCCAGACCATTGTGCTTCAAAGCTGGTGCAGTCCATGATGATATGCTCAGCAGTCTCCATCCAGATACAGCACAACTAGGGCATAGGGAATCGGTATCGATTCGGTGAATATAAAGCTTGTCTCGAAATCCTCAATGCCCCCTGATGAGTGGAGAGAGTCAGTAGTCCAGGAAGGATCCAGTTTTCTTCCATAACTGAACGAATAATGGAGAAATATTTCCTCAAGGTAGCACATTGACCCATTTGACCCATCGATGATTTGATGACAAGCCCAAAGGGTGATACAGAAATGCATGCCAACTTCTCACCTTCTTCCAAATCATCGTTGGTTCAAATATTCAATATCCAAAAGATAATTATACACCTCTCAGAAAAGTTCCCCAACACCTAATCCGATCCGAAAATGCTATGAATGTTCAATTACTGGTGGATTATACGCTGGATTAGGCAAGCGGTAGTCCAATGTCCAATGCCAATCCACCCAGTCAATCAACGCTTATCGGTCAAGTAAATTTATTAATATTTCTAAATTATAGTTGGTACCGGGGACCACCCACTGAGATTATAAATTTTTAGAAAACCACCAATTAAAAAATAATCATAGGTTAGTTAATTAGTTTATCGCCGCATCCCGTACTATCTCTTGGCGCAGACGCAGCCCCTAGGAGGGACCCTGACACGGATGGCGAAGGCTGGCCAGCAGGATCCAGCGGTCGCGTGTGTCCTGCCTTTGTCAAGGACGGCCATCTCGGGATAATAACACCGTCTGCGATACAGTGAGTAACCAGGCAGTTACATATTGGCCAACAGTTACCAAACGCGGTTCGATATTATCCCTTGCAAATGACTTGTCCATTATATTGTAATCGGGCTTCCTATAACAGCCTCATACCTTGCAGTATTTATCAGGGCATATAATAGGATCAGTCTGAATGTTATATTCATGCATTATATTGATCACCAATGTATTACCAACGAATATGAACTATTAGATTTAAGCAAAATTAAGATATAAACAATTAAACAGTATTCAATTCTGTGTCAAACGAATAATACAACTGTATAACATATATACAACAAGTAAATATGCTGTAGGTGAGATAATGATACAAACATGTAGAGAATCTATCCATTGATAGAACTCCAATAACATTTCTAGAGGAGATCCCGAGCCCATCTTCTTTTCAGACGCCTAGGAGGATTATTAGGTAATGAAGGAGAAGACAGGTTAGAAACAAGTGGATTTGGGTGGTTGGGAAGTTGGAATGGTATCTGGTTTTGGCCAAATCGGCAACATATGGGACATTGAGGTCATTATGGATGACCTGATTTGTGACAAAGTAAGGAGCTTTAAGGATTTTACGAAGGATTTTGGACTGTAAGGATTTGGTTAGGGAGGAACTTGATGGTTTAGGGGAGCCCCAAAGCTCAACTCCGTATGTCCAGATAATACTAAAAATGAAATAAAATATAAACGGAAACGTATTTATGGTGGTTCGAAAATAGTTAGTAAGCTGCTAATTGTTTGGTAAAGTAACAAATTGAAACTTGTATAAGGAATGTGTCAAAGAACTCTAATTATAATTACACTATTTATTGTGAACCAACTTATTGGGCTTCATCTACATATATAATTTTTTCTTCTTATTATGTATGTTGTCATATGATGTCTACTTATATATTTTATATGTTACCTATTGAATATTTTATTATATATTCTAATATTAACCTACTTTAATATTATTTTATATATTTTTGTTTTAAAATGTAGCGTCATTTGATAATGGTCTAATACTCCTACTCCCCTGTCTTATTTATACCTTGCATCCACCTCCAGCTATTCCGTTATTCAGAAAGCTGAGTGTCCAATCTTTTACATTATTTTCCTTTTTTCTTGACCTTTATTTTATTCTTATTTCCTTTATTTTTCTTATTTTAGTGTTTACTGCATTTTTATCTACTTTTTATTTATTATTTTCGTTTTCATTAATTATCCAATACTTTATTGTAATTCTTGTTTATATACACTTTTCATTGTACAATGATCCTGCAAAAAGTAGAGCGAAACGCTATCTCACAATTAATAGTTTTATTACTATTCCAGTAGGGACGTGACGACCGTGCGGGTTGGGGCGCAGATTCCAGAGCGCTCGGTTCGGAATGTTTTGGGTTCTATTCCCTCCTGGGGCAATTAACATTCATTTTTCAGCGGTCCTAAAAAATAAACCTTGACACTCCTACCTTGGATTCTGCCGTAAAAAGTATTATAACCTAATTAAAGAACATTAAATTTTGCGTCCAATGATTACCATAAAGTAATCATTTGGCCAAGTGATATGTTCGTAAATCAGCTACTCCGGTTGTTCCTTGAGATCTTTGAAGTCCATGCAACCAGACCTGACTATTACTTAATTAATAATTTCTGATACTCATTTGACGCAGAATATGATTTGATATACCATTACTTTATCGCTAGGATGCACCGTTCGGATGTTATAGACGAATAACAAAATAAATAAATAAAATAAATTCGTTACTCTTTTATATTAGCTGGTTAGTAAGAGTTTTAAAACTGCCACCAATGCATTTTAGTGCTAAGTGTGATAGAAAATGATTTTTAAAGTTATTTGCAGATTTATATCCTGGACGAAACTTGTTAAATAAATTTTAAAAAATGTTAACTTGGACGAAACTTTAATTACTATTTTTTTCAAGTTTTTATTTATTCTAAGGATCAAGGACTGCTTTTATTCCGATAAAAGAAAATATATCTATAAGATTTTTTTTATCAATACCTCACTGTTTCTCAATCTAGAGTAGGTATCTATATATAGAACGATCCTGACCGTATCTCACACTTCTACTATAAGTACAAGTTGTTCTTAAGGAATTGAATCTCGTTCAAGAATTCTGAACTCTCTGTTAGCTCCATATTTCTTTTCTTTGTGCTAAAGGAATTTATTTATAAAAATATTATCTTACGGGCTTTATGGTTGGCATATAAATTGTGATATCGTATTATATGATTATATAAATATGAAGAATAATGATAATGGTACCGAGAAATGAGAATATGGATAAAGCGATGTTTAATAATAATGATTACAGTCACGAAACAAACAAAAATATTGATATTGTATTTCTATATTATGTAAACAAGTTTTTAGTGATCACCGTGTATTTTATTTTTTAGTATATTTAATTATCATTTATTTTCCAATCCCCATGTGACCGTGAGATTGATATGAAGGGATGAAAAGAAAATAGGTTGAGGGAGCTCGTTTTCTGCATTGGGAATGTGCTTTCATTGAACTGTTTTATTTTAGTTAAAGTGCTATTCAATAAATTGAAGAAAAAAAACCGTGCCCGTGTAGGCCTCATATTTCCGTGACAACGTATACTCTATAATCCTCTTACTCCACCACCTCACTCTTACCCATCCCCACCACTACATTCTCCGTTACGGGACACTTTTGCCAGCATGACTCTCAGCATCTATAATCCTCTTACCCCCACTACTACACTATTAATTACCTCCTCCATAATCTACTTCCGTTACGGGACACTTTTTCTAACATGGCATCCCGCAAAATGATTTATAAGACGTTGTCACGTCAAAAAATTAAAGTGCTGGGATAAAGACTTGAAATTTATTTTTTTTACTGCTTACACTATATTGAAAAAAATAATAAAAAGTACAGAAACCAAGTAAATTACAATTATACAATTTGAGCAATGAGTAGTAAAATTAAATGTAGAGTTGTATACAAGGAGAAGATGGTTGAGGGTGCGGTCAAAATAAAACACAAATAAGTTGATGTAACTTATTTAATCGTGCCAACGTTTCGGCTAGAGTTTTTAGCCTTCATCAGGGCTAAGAACAGAACAAGATAACAACCAATGAATATAGAAAATCAAAAATAAAATATAAACAGAATGACATAAAGTAAATAATTTGGGTAAATAATAAAATGGAATTAATAAAAATAAAGTGATGAGAGAAGTGGAAAATAAAATGTATACAAAGGTAATTGAATAAGTAGGTAAAATAACATAATTAAGGAAATAAAATGAAAATTAAGTTATATAATGCAAAGAAGTATGAATATATTAGTTATTAATATATATTAATAATTTAAAAATGGAAAGAAAATATATGTAACCATAATAATAGATAAAGAGGCAAAATATAAGTAAACTTTAACAAAAGAAAATAATAGAAAAACATTTTTTTTAAAACAACAATAATAATATATGGTGAACATAACTAATTACGTGAGTAAGGAAAATTGAGAAAAGAAGGGGGGGGGGGTAAAAATAGGGAAATAAAAGAGAATAAAACAACCTATTAGCTTGAAATCTAAACGTCAAGTGGTTTCTGCGCCGAGAACGGCCAAACTCCGAATTAAAAAATACGTTACAGAATTGTATAATTTGTAAAATAGGGGTTGGTCCACTGTTATGCGCACAGGGGGTACCTCCAAGTTAAACATATGAGAATATCATACGCGCCTTGGTTATACAGAATCGAACTTGGTAAAAATGTCAAGTATTAAAAAAATATACCCTTTTTTTATTTCTAATGACTCATTACTCTCTGACCTTAGCATTAAAGTCACCGGTTATAATTAACGTTACTACCTCTTTAAATCTCAAGTGGGACCCTACTATTATACTAGACTTAAAAGATAAGAACTTAATGGACGATTTGGACAATTATATAATCGTTTAATGAAAAATCTCAGCTTTCAGTTGACAACAAACGACTAATTTACAAAACAATACTAATGCATGTTTGAACATATGGACTATAACTGTGCTGGACAGCAAAAACTAACATCAAGCGCATTCATTCCTTTCAATCCAATGTACTTCGAACAGTCTATAATCTGTACTATGCAACCAACAATAACCTACATGATGATCTTAATATTCCATTAGTCGCAGAACCACATTTGGAGAATCCCTTAAGCTCAATCTCCCCAATCCTTTCCGAAGGTTGAAACAGCATAGGTTTAAAGACCTATTGTAAATTATTATATTGAAGTTCTTAACCATGTGCTCCACTCAAATCTTGAGCGTCTGCGGCTAGCACCAGTGGGTTTAATAACTTCCAGAGTTCTGATTTTTCCTTCACAAGTTGGAGGAAGAGCTCATTTAAGAGTTCCCCAGTCGGAATGTAAATAAGAATGATAGTGTTTAAAATAATATTTTACTTTTTGTTAATTTTTTTATTATTATTTGTATATCCCTTTCCCCCATCGCCTGTCTTAAAATATTTAAATTACGATAGAAGAGAATATTCCAAGTAAAAAAAAATCTCAGTTTTCTCTTATAACTACGAGGAAAAGTAAACTTTAGCTCTTAAGCAGAATAAACGCATAATAATATTTATTAAGTTTGTCGATTGATTGATTTCACCTTTGATCCTTTACATAAAGGCTGTCGAGTTGTATTAGAGCGCCCTTCACTGAAAGTGGATACATCCAGAACTGTTGAGGGAACTGGCGCGCCTATTACTGGTCCAGACTCTGTTGACGACTGATCATGACTAAGTGACTGAAAGTGACCTGGGACTGGAAAGGTCCATTGGGTGGCCTAGATAGTGATGTAATAGTATACGCTCCTGTGAAAGTGAGTCAGAACTCTCTTCGTCCTCAAGGACTTTCCACGTAACCCTGCTGTCCTTATCGTCTGATCCGTATCGCCCGTATCTTCTCTCTTCCTCTGGAAGTGGATGAAGTAGGAAGTACTCAACAAAAAGACGCTCTTTTACAAATAGACCTTAACTTATCGTTATATTGGTACACCTTAGTCCCTTCTTAACTATAGCTTCTTAAGCTGCCTAGAAAACATGAATAACCTTTTATTTTTTAAAATTAAAATGCGAGAAGGTTAAACTATTTGAATTCTTTATTTTCTACGAACGTGTTGAATATTATTCTTGGAAAAAAAAGTTTATACCAGTATTCAGCCTTCTCTTATCCGTCCTATTTTTGACCGAGACATCCCTAGTTAAGCGAGGAACACAGTTAATTCATGATTTACAAAAGAAAATACTATTCTTAATATAGATCATACGTTAGGAAAACTTTAAACTTTAATAAAAAAACTTAATACATAGAGTAAATTGAAATATAATGAAGTGAAATTTATCAGCCCAATTTAATAAAATCATTTTTTATCAAACTTATTGGGATTAAAAGGATGAGAGTTAAGCAGGGTTCTACTGTACTTCGACTGCAAACTTTATGACCCAAACCAACCGGTTCAAACATTACTGGCTGACACGGTACCACGAAATCCTACAAGAAGACTAAAACGTCTCTGGAAGAGAGGCCTCGTACATGAGGACTACGCTAGAACTGTTTTCATTGCCAGGTTTCTCCATTTATGTTTTCATAATAAGGTTCCCTATTACAAAATTAAAAATTATCTGTCAAAAGGCATTTGCAAATTAATAATGTTTGGATTATATGGGAAAAAATGTTATTTTAAAAAAGACACACAATTTCAGAATTACCATAAGACCGTTATGCAATCCACTTACAAATTACGGTTGCATCTAACAGACTATTAAGAAAATAACAGCAATCATTGATAGCTGCTATAAATATTGTGTTATTTTAATATTGTGGAGTGAGAGCTGATAAACCATAAATGCATAATGAAATAAAGACGCAATTTTTCAATAATTATTTATCTTGTAGGTGGATAGTCCGGGTGGCGGTCAATAAATATATCAAAATAGTAGAAGATCATTTATTGTAAGCCCACGTTTCGCCCCACTTTTCAGGGCTTCGACAGGGAGCACTGAGACGGACTGTTCAGTCGTTACTATTTTAATGCCTTTATTGACTGCCACCCGGATTATCCTCCTACAATCTACTTCGTACGGCCAACTATCGGGTTCCATCGAAAAGAAGGGATTTCAACGAGGGAATGGTTGATAAATGGGGTATGGTAGTGGGAATGGAGTTCCATTGAAAGGTAGGGTTCGTGAGATGGAGGGTAGATGTAAGATAAACGGGACCCGATAGTGCGGGAATGGACTGAGAATTTGAAATGCAGGCTTTATAGGATATAGGAGGAACGATGAGTTCTAATTACTTGGAATGGAAAGGAAGCAAGGAAATACTGGTATCGCAGAGATAGCTAGTGCCACTTCAGCTCGGCGTAATACTAGGGCGTACTCAGGTGATCCTGAAATAAATCGAAATGAGCGATTCATGAAACAAAACTATCCCTAACAAGCAAGTATGTCAGGGATAGTTTTGTATAATTTTTTATTATATCAGTTACGAATATTATGTCATAGTACATGATTTTAACTAAAAATAGACAAGCAATTTCGATATGAAAAGGGACAAGTAAGTAATGATAAATATGAACAAAATTCCTAGAAATTTATATTTTTTGCGAACTAAAGTATTATCCATTGTAATATGTACATCTATATACAGAAGTTAGCTGTATATAGCCTCTAAATAACAACAAGAACTCTGTACTAATAGAAATAGTTATCTTTAAGTTTAACAACAAACTCTGTACCAGATGATTTTGATAATAAAGTTAGTTATTCAGATACTCTTGTGTCGTCACTCTGCCCGAACCCCTTTTTATTTTAGTTAATCCTGCCAGTCGAATCGTAAGTCGGAAACAAAAGAACATTTAACGTGATTCGGAACTTTCGTATAAAAAATAAATTAATAGAGTAATTCAATATTGTCTCCTTCAAAATAAGTTCCCTGAAACAAAACATAATAAAAATGTGTGGCAGAATCGATTAATAACTTTTTCTTCAGAAGAAAAAGTACAAAAGTTGGTGTGCTGTGAGGACTGGTTGGGAACTGAAGAGGGTGATAACTTTCACGACTGGCTCATTGGTTCAACGAATTTGATATGAAACCTCAGATGTCTCGAAGCTCGAGTAACCTCTGTGGGGCGATGGATACTCCGTCACGACAATGTCCGTTCACACACTTTGGATGAGGTGCATGGGTTCTCAAATTCGATTATCGAGAAAGAACACTTGTCGAACACTTTCTTACTTGCCATATATAAGTAAGCCTCGAAAACGACAAACAGAGAAATTTCAAAATGGTCTAGAAGTGGAAACGGTCAGGGAGTAAGTGTATTGGTTCTCAGGGAGAGAATTTGGAAGTGAAATATATACACATCTAATTATTTAATTAAATATGACTGTTTTTCTATTAATTTTATTCGAACTTTCCGAGTACAGTACGTTATGAATATAAATGTTTTGGAATATATCTATATCTTGAATATACTCTGAAGTAATTCAACAGAATCAGTAATTTGCTTTCACTTAAAACCCGTTAAATCTTAGCTTCCTCTCTTGGTGTCCTTCACTTGAACTATGGCTGTTGGTTATACGATAGACTCTCAGGTAAACTTAAACGTCTTATGAATTGCTTTGATTTATTTCGGGATCGCCAGAGTACGCTCATAATCTAGTATAACGCCGAGCTGAAGTGGCACTAGCTATCCTTGCGATACCAGTATTTCCTTGCTTGATTTCCATTCCAAGTAATTAGTACTCATCGTTCTTTCTATGTCCTATAAAGCCTGCATTTCAAATTCAGCATTATCGGGTCCCGTTTATCTGACATCTTCTCTCTCAATCTCACGAAGCCTACCTTTCATTAGAACTCCATTCCCTCTACCATTCCCCATTTATCAACCCTTCCCTCGTAGAAAACCCTTCTTTTCAACCACGTTTTGCTTGTTTAAAGTGAACCATTATTAAAATAGTATAGATAGTATAAATATTGAACATTAGCATTTATTATTTGTAAATATCGTAACTATCTTTTTGTTTTATTTTTATGAATAAAGTTTTTTTTTCTGTATCTAAGATTATAAAATAAGTTGTAATTAAGGGCGGCCACACTGTTTTTGGCCAATATGGTTTTTTTAAAATTAAAATTGTTCTAAAGGGACCAAATCCAAGAATAATAAACTATTTTTCATTTCATATATTTTGGTGGTTGAGCAGAAAACTTATCCGATCGACTTAAAATCAAATAGTTGGACCTGCGGCATCTGCGTTGGCCAAACCAGTTGTAAAGCCTAAGTAATATTACTCAATAAATAGAAATTCATCATGAATTACTCGTTTTTGCAGATTAGAAAGTGGAACAGGTTCCTACAACACCTAGCAGCAAAAACATAACCTGCCCAATTTTTTAGTTAAATATTTAAAGAGATTTACCAACTACAGTATTGAACAGATTAAGCCTTTTAAAACGTACATTTCAAGCCATATTTTAAGGTAATATGATATTCCAATGAATGGAGAAGAACACTCATGTAACAGACTAATTTTTAAAACATAACAGATTTGCCATAATAATAAGTAAAACTAGAATGACACAATCTCTGCAATATGATATATGTATTTTTTAAAATTATCTAATAAGTGGGTTAGATATCAAGAGGTATAGGATTATTTTCCAATATAAATTTTATTGCTGTCTACGTGTATCTAAATTGATAGACCTTATTATTGACATATTTTACGAGTAGATTGAATTTTAATTTCAACTATTAACTAATAATTATTATTAACCTACTGCTGTGACTAGTATTTCTCTGGTTTGATCTCACATCGCTGTCTAATAGTGAATATGTCGATCAAATAAAATAAAAATTGTGAAATGGAAGGGACAAGAAACAGAAAGAAAAAAGGAATAAATTGAAATATTTGTATTAGTGTGTAGACTGGAATTTAATGTAAAAGAAAACTGTGGGAAAAAAAATGTTTTCTTTCTATTTTATTATATCATGTAAAAATATGTAATTTATACATGTCCGATCACGGATTGATTATGCTGTGTAATGTAGCAACCCGTTGTATTTGGCCAGCATGAATGAATAAAGAATACTGAAGTGTAAATTTAGTCTAATCATAGGTAAATAACAAAAAAATTAGATAGTAAAAAAAAATTCAACTTATTATAATTTTTTTATATTTTATATAATAATTGTTTTAGTATTCTTTAATATGAGTTTACATTAGGATGCAAAAAAAAAATCTTACCGAAAATTATAACATTTTATAAAATCTATAATTATTTATATTATTTACATAAAACTTTAATCCTCTTTCACTTAAACTTTTAGTTCATGCATATTGTCAATCACAGGTGCATAAATACTTGAATATTGTTCATTGAAGAAATCTGGACTCTGCAAAGTATTCCATGATCAGCCTGAATCTTGACAGCTAACGTCCCCAGTGATTGTTTTATTCATTTTTGGTGTATAAATACAATTTCTTAAATGTTACGTTGTCACTTACGTGATGAATAGTAAGTTCTGAGAACAGGATTTACTATTCAGAATTTAAGGCCACTTATCCATACTATTAGAAAATAAACATATACAGATAATTGTTTTATTAAAATAATAAAAGAATTATTTTATTTTACCTGCATATTGACCACAATTTTAAACTTATTTTAACATTTACCTTCTTTTTTTCAGGTAAGAATCCCATAAAGAAAATATCCTTAAGGTATGTCACAAACATTAACCTGATGTCTTCTGAGTGTATCTAAAGTTTACATAAAATGTGTATTTATTTCATCATGAAGACAATACTCAATTGAATATCATTTTTATGTGAAAATTAATGCCTTTATTTAAAAGTAGATACTTTAATAGAGAGAACTTTAAGAAATTTAAACTCAGTATGATAATGTTTAGATACATTATTTATTTATTGTAAAACTTGACAGTATAATTTATTAGCGATGTATGTTAGATGTATTTTTATTTATTATATAATTAAATGTTTGTTTTTTTATGCAAAATAAGGTATAACTATGTCGAATGTATAATGAAAATGGTAGTTACCAAATTTATTCGGTTTGGGTTATTTATTCAAAGACGCTACCAAGCGGTCATCGAAAGTTACCTAAGGGTCAGCAAAGGTCATGGAGAGAGGAAAGAGGCCAGAGGTAAATATGACCTCCTCACCACTTGTTTTCGTTAGGTTTTGTGCTGTTGAAAATGTATTTATTATTTCGTTTTGAAATTTATATTATAATGTATACATATCACAGTTATTTATTTTAAATATCTATTCGTTTGTATATTATATCGATCTTCGGGACACTAATTCAGGCAATAGTAGGAAATCACAATACTTCAATGTAGACCAGTACATCTCATTTCAACAGCACTATACAGACTAATTAAATAAAGAGAGTACATAGCTTGTAAATATTTAAACGTATAGTATAGGAAAATTTAAGTAATATTAAAACAGCTGATTTTTTTTTGTTAAATAAATATCTAATCATTAAATCGCTTACCCAGAACTGCTAAAGTGGTGGAGGGTGCGAGGTATAGATGGAAGAGTTGAACTACAGATTCCAGGAAGATGGGGAACAGACTTCCTCTGTCAGATTCCAGACTCGAAAAACAGAAATTCTCACGCAGCGACCAATGACGGGATAATATTAAGATTTTATTCTAAACGCTACTATGAATTGCTTCTGGATGATTCTCTAGGCAATGAGCGATTGTGTAATATAAAAATTCCTTGTTAAAATTAATTTAGAAAGGCTAAAACATTTAGATTTTATAACCCTATTCATTCAGTCATATAAGATTTATTGTTAATAGGAGATTAAATTTGCTTTATTAGGAGATTCAAAGAATAGGTTCCATGGTGATATTATTAAATCTTCCATTACCTAATACAATGGCAATAGGTTACCATCTAGTAAACAAGTGACGCAAGTAACTATTTTACTTACATAATGCAGGGTAGTAAAAATTGATTAGTTTTTGTTTTCTTATTTATATTTATGTAGGTACAATAATCAGACCAATTTGGACATATGGAATTGAGCTCTGGGGCTCCACCAAACCAAATAAATTCTTCCCGCATCCAAAATCCTACGTAAAATCCTTGATGCTCCTTATTACGTCACAAATAAACTCATTCACAAAGACCTTAACATCCCATTCGTTGCAGATTTGGCCCAAAACAGATATGCGTCTTTTTATTCCAAACTCCTTAACCATCCTAACCCATTAATTCTTAATCTTTCATCCTTAACAATCCCTGATAATCCTCTGAGGCGTCTGAAAAGAAGATGGCCACGGGACCTTCTAATTTAAATTAATGTTTGAAGTACCACCAATGGGTGGTTCCTTCCCAAGATTTTCAAGTGTATATGGAACATACTCCATATTTACCTATTGTATTATTTTGTACAGTTGTAAATTACATTAAATAAATAATTTTAAAAAAATTTATATATTTATGTAGGTAAAAAGAGTTTAATAACTATTCGTGTGAATAAAATGCATCTAGATTTATATCCTTAGTCATTTTTCCAACAAAACCAATACAGGAATAGTATTTCTACTAACCTAAAGTATCTTAGAAGGGGCGAAAGAGCTCGATTGATCGAAAACGATGGGGCGTGATCAAACAATCTATTGTGAGAGCTAATCTTTTTTAAATGACCTCCTCTACCACAGCACGTGTCCATTGAACCCTCCATGTAACACCCTTCCTTCTTCCAGTTCCTATCTGTTTTTTTGATATCTATTCCTTAGCCCAAGCTTCGGAGATTGGCGCAGAAAGATAAGAGATAGTGAATAATAAGCTATTACGGGTATATACCTAGGATCTGAAGGCGATGGCAGTAGGTTTGGCACTCACTGGAAGTGCCTGTTACAGAATTGTAGATTTGTTGGTAGTTTGTTTTTAAATAACAACTCTATACACTCTTGTTGAACATATATTGATATAGCATAATATAATAGCGATACACAGTATTTACATGACTTTGACTGTTCTCTTAGATAACCATACTCGGAAGGTTTTTCAGCACTCAGTGTTGCCAGAGCATTCAGTGTTGCCCTCTACAGAATCGAATTTGAGATGTTTTCATTTTAATCAAAAACCACTCTAATGACTTTGTTTAAACTTGGCAAATTAATGTACAATAAATGGTCTTTAATGAGGATTTTTCAATATAGCTTACTCTGAAGTACCTTTGATTTTCTTTGTTTGAAATCTGAATGAAAAACGAGCTCCAACTGGCGGACGCTATGCGCTGTCATTTAGCTATGTCATTCTTGTCATGTCACTATAGTTATTAAATTTTTTTTATTTCATCGAGTAATGTAGGAACCTTTTAGTGCATTGGATGATTACCTCCATTGTATCATTCTTAGTAGTTTCAATATTGCTTCTATAACAATTTAGCATTGAAGTATGGTTAGGTACATGAATATGAACTTTAGTGAACTGTTATACAGTGTGATTTCGGCAATCCGAACTAATTGCTGGGGGGTATTAGGATTACTGAAAAGTTTGGATATCAGAATTTATGAAGAAAAATGGTGTAAAAAAAATAAACAATACGGATGTACATAATTATTTGAGTTTTTTAACTTATTTTATGGGAAACTTGACAGTTTGAAGTTTAAAATATATATATATTTTTCAATGAAGTCGTTAATTTTTTTGAGACTTCTGCAGAAACTTCTTCTCTGAGAAGTTGTAAGAGAAGGATTTACTGCTACAGTATTCTCTGTTGCCAATTTCAGACAGTGATTGAAATGATACACTGCTTTTTTATAATTTAATGTCGTTTGTTCCTCAACTAGTCATTCACCTCCTTCTCCTTCATTAATGGCGACATCTATAAAAGTCTTTACGATTTCCGCATAAGTTCTTAATGTGAACTCATTCTCCTTACGACCTTCAAGTCATTCATTAACATCTGTATCGTTGAAAATTAATGAGTTTTCTCATAAAACTTAACTTTTTTTTGTGCGCTATTTCGGGTTACTGGAGTATTCGGAGTACCGAAGATCAGATTACCGAGATTACACCGTGTTTTAATATTTCTATCGAACTTTTGCCAAAGAAAGTTGTTAAAAGTTTGCAACGAAAAACAATATCAAAAGAATTTTACTGAAAACTGTAAAAATTGGATTTGGCCAATCTTTTTAATGGTCTTTTAGTTTCTAGAGTTAGTTTAAATTTAAAGCTTGTTTGTAAGTAAAAGTTATTTGATGAACGCGCTATACCAGATTTATTAAAACCCGGTTAAAACAAATTTCCCTATTGTGCCTAAACCTTAAATTTACTTTTGAATTTAATTGTATAGCAAATATATTTCGCAAATATTTTAAATCTTGACCCGCCTGTGTTTCACAGCTTACTACGTCACAGTGAAAGAACTCGAGGCCAACCAAGAATATCGGGAATACGTCGAACGTTTATGCAGAAGGAGAGAAAAAAACCTCCGCCAAGTCAGGAACATGGCAAGAAACCGAGAGCAGTGGGAATTTAGTTAGACGTTCCGCTGCTCTAACTAGGAGCTATAGGATTACGCGAAACGAGAAAAAAATAATATTTTCGTTAACAAATAAATATTCATTCATAATTACCTTCCTAGTAGGCGTTGTTACTTACATTGCAACCAGTTGGAGAAAATTGAATTCATTTTGCCTTGGAACAGTAATACGAATTTAAACTAAGGCCGAACATGATCTCGTTCGAATTTATGAATGAAATGAAATAATACAAATGTGTAATACCGAAATAAATATATTTGAAATATTATATTTTTCAACGTCGTCGTAATTTTGAATTTCTCGGATCTGGACCAAGGACGGCAAATGTAGGTAACGGTGTTAAGGTGACCTAATAGGTGTATTATGGACTGCGAAATCTCCAAAATGAAATATGTGCAACCTACTTCTAACACTTGTCTTATTGAATCTTACTTCTGAGTAAGTAGTTGTCCAAAATGGGTTATTGTTGTAATTATTTATTTCGTGCCTAAAAGAACTTTACGAATGTGCTCTTGGTATATAAATCTTAAAGTACTTATTTTGAGAGTCAGTTTATGTTCAATGACCTAACCTCAGGGTTCATTGGCAGTTTAATGAACTATACGATTTTGAAGTTTGTTAATATTCATAAAATTAACACCTATATATA
>NW_027111379.1:77434-79256 GCF_000696795.3 Halyomorpha halys | reverse complement strand
ACATGCATATTTCAAGTTGAAATAAATTAATGTGAAGTAATTAATAAAATAGACTTAAGTGATTTTAGAATTTAATTAAAAACTAATTATAATCATGAATGTTATAGTTATTTTAAAAAAACATAATATTTAAAATTAGAATATATTTTAGATACATTTAAAATGTTGAATAGATAGTTGACCCCTGAATAAATAAATCTGTGAAATATAACGAGAAGATGATTAGGGGTGCGGTTAGTCAAGAACATAAATCAGTAAAAACTTACTATGAACTAAAACTAGCTAAAAAAGGTATATAATCCAAAAGGAGTAAAGAAATATGATTATTTTAATGAAATAATAATTATTTATAATCGAAGTTATGGAATAAAAATGAGAAAGAAAATATATGCAATCAATGAAATATGAAAGTAAAATACCAGAATACATGAAATAAAATATCAAGTTATATTTTGTTGTTACTATTATAAAATATAAAGTTATTATTATCATATTTACTAATTACTCCTTTTGTCGTATACAATGTTATGTTTTATTTCTATCATTCTAGTATTTTACTTAGATATTTCATGAATTACATGCATTTTTTTACTATTATTTACTTACTAGATTTTAATATTCATTCATTTGTTATTTGTTCTTTTCGCTTACTTAATTTTATTACTGCTTTTTTCATGTAGTCTTTATCTTCTTACAATACTTAACGATACATGTCTTTCAACACTATTTATGTATTTACAATGTTAGTTATTTACTAATCATTATGTAATATTTATTCATTATGGTTATTATCTAGTTGTTTTCTTAGCCCTGATAAAGATAAAAAAGGATAAAGAAGGCTTGAAATTCTGACCAAGAAGTTGACACTAATTAATAAATTTTTACTTACTCATGTTTTTCACTGACCACACCAGACATTGAATTAAATAAGGTACAATTTATTTTAAATTAGCAAATTAAATATTTTTTTGACAACAGTAAATTATTTCTCATATTTCGGATTCTACTAACAGCAATTATGAACTTTTTTTTATATATAATATAAGGGAATCCACAGGGATGGTGATGTTTGCCTTTGCCTACTGACTGACCTCTTGGCAACATATAACCTATTCCGTATCTATATTGGAATATATACTCATTTTATTCTTGGCAGTGAATTTTTATATAATAATATTGGTTATTCTCTTTATTACTGTAATTAAGAATATATAAAAAAATTTACATTAAAAACTATTTGTTTATTCATTTGGTTTATTTAGCTGCATTATGTGAAGCAACAATAGCAGAAAAACGATTTTGGAAATAGTTTCACGTAAAACAAAAATGAACAGTATGAGATATTTTAATGATGACAAAAGTGATGATTGTAGCAAAATAATTGCAGAAAAATAAATGCATATCTCTTAAACGGTAAATTACTAATATTTCATATTTCGGGTTTTTCTCATTTTTTTCGATAGTTAAAATTTAAACAGTTTTTTTTATGCATGATATATAACGATATAATGTTTTGTTGACTAATCTCTTACGGAAGAATAATAATTGAAGAATACAGGGAAAATACTGGTATTTCACTTTTTCTTAAATGTCCAAGTGAAAACAATTTGCCTAGGAATCGCATATTCTCTAACAGCGATTATGAACTTTTTTAAAAATATAATATAAGGGAATTCAAAGCGATGGTGATGTTTGCCTTTGCCTACTGACTGACCTCTTGGCAATATATAACCTATTGTATATCTATATTGGAATATTTAACCTAATTTCATAGTAATAGTTAATATTAAAAAATATATATAAATAAAATAAAATTGAGAGA
>NW_027111379.1:45883-77217 GCF_000696795.3 Halyomorpha halys | reverse complement strand
CACTTTGAACTCTTTAAACTAGTTTTATCTCTTGTTTTAACTTTACGTGACCGCTATATAAAAATCTATAAAATATTATATTATCTTTATTTAGAAATATGAAAAGAATAGATATTAGGTTTTGTTGTCACTAAGACCCAGTCTATATTCGCAGGTGATCCATTTAGTGTGACATTGTCTAGATGCTGATATATTTATCTTAAGAGACATGGAAAATTGCCTCAGTTCCATTCATCATATTCCCTCAAGCTGACAGTAATGACTGAGTGACTGAGGGATAATAAATATTGAGTTATATAACGTATTACTGTAATGGCAGCCTACGTGGGTCCACCGCTGCTATCGAATGCTTTGTCATTCAGCTGCCGATAAGAGCTCGAAGCCGATAGATCGGACACTCGTAGGCTTACGTAACAACTGAATGTTTTTTCTTTGTAAATAGATACCTTTTTTGTGAACATTCTTTTGCATTACGATCATTTTCTAGGAAATTTCTCTTTTCATAATATTTATTTATATTAATTCACTTATGTATGCAAAAATAGAAATTGTGCCACTGATTCTATGCCAATTTAATTTAAGCCCGACTATTCAGGAACTCTAAGGAGCTTGTTAGCTCAGTGAGTAAGGCACTATATCACTGTTTATCGACCCGGGTTCTAATCCGACTGTGGCAAATAATTATTTATTCCTTTCAGCCATCATTTAACCCTGTGTGTTCGGAAACCCTCCTGGAGCACACTAAACCTCTACCCATAATTGTGGCAAAAGTGTGGAGGTCGAGTGCGATCATGAACAAATCAACTCCTTACAAACTATTATTTAATAAATAGTACTTCCTAACAAATTATTCTTATATATTCCGGAACTCTCTGCTATTGATCAATAATATTTCGGGAGCTAAGCTAAATTAGCTAAAAAACTTAAACCTCGTATTATGGATAAGGGCGAAAACATTTTAATTTAGGCAAGATCTTGAGAACCACCCAATACGTATATATAGGTTGCATTTTATATTACAGTAAACATTTAAAAATAGTGAAAATCACTTCTTAAAACATGAGTGGATATACCTATCATCTAGCAGCTCTTTTACTACTGACAATTTATAGAAATATAACTAAACATAAGTATAGACTTATATTTAAATTTGACTACTATACAACACATTAAAAAATAGTATTTGAAATTCATTAAGGGTAATTTAGAAACTTCTTAATTATGAAACAAATTATAATTTTAAATAGAATAGATTTTAAAATGAGGTAAATGAATCAAAGCAAAGGAATTCGTTTTAGAAATAAACCTCAAACCCAACTATGGTTTAATAGTTATAAAAACAATCAAGCTATGTATCTCTTAAACGTTTATGTTCTTAGATAAGTTATTTGTAAGTAGAATCAATTCATAATAGTATTTATTTATGTTAATGATTTAATAAAATGTGAATAACTGTCTGCAAACCATCACTTTATTATTTTATCGACTTCATATTTAAAATATTAAGCCCCTGTTTAATGTTTTACACCTCTCGATTTCACACTCGATTCTGTATTCCGTGAAAGGACAAATATTTTATCTAACAATTAATGCCCTTTCATTTGATGTAGAGGTAAAAATATTTTTTTAAAGCTATTATTTTTAGTTTATCAAAGATATATATTAATTTTTTATAAATAATAATGTATTTATATATACTTATATACATATATTATTATTACTTTCCTCGTTTTTATTCGGTTACTGCTTTTCAGTTTGTTGCATGTAACCCTTTTCCAGCTTAGATTATTCTGTTTCGTTACAAATCACGGTGGGAGACTAATTTAAAAATAAACATACATTTTTTATTTTGCTTGCTTAAAATGCTAACAATGAATGCTTATAGTCATTTTTCTTGCTCTACAGTGTATAATTAAGGTTCTGAATTATTATCTGTTTATTAATACAATACTCATTCAGGAACGTTTAGAAATAAACTTTTTCATTCATTTTTTAGGCTTAACTAAATATCTCGCTTATGGCTAAAATTAATTATCGTTGATCTCCTTTATATATAATACTAGAAGCGTCTTGATGAATGGAAAAGAGTACCAGAATGAGGTTATGAAATAGTAAAGTCATTAAAATCATTTTATTTTACAAAGTATTACTCACGTTTGAACCAAGTACATTTCATGCTTTATTTTATTTTTTACTGTCGGTTTTCCATTTTTATAGATATATTTTCTCCTTAACCACCTTTGTGTGTGTTCCATATATTATATTAAGTAAAAAATATTTCATTCAGACATGGCATAAGGGTACGGTGACCCGAGAAAAGTGTCCTATATCCGAATCGCCTTTGGCTTGGTCAATGTCGGTGAGGTGCGGGTGTCCTGCAAGGTCTTTAACCTGTCCTTTTTCGATTGCTCTTTTTACTGCTTTCAACAAGGGTAAGTGAAAGTAAGCGAAGAGTGTAGGGGTATTTTATTAATTCCTAGTTTTATTTTAAAATAATTATTAGACGTACTTATTTAAGTAATAATAATAGTATGAATTATAAATAGTTTATTTATTCTGGAGCACGACCCTTTAGAATAATACTAAAAAAATAATATGTGAATTTTAGAGCTATAGGGAAACAAATAAAAGAAAAGCTAATTAATACATAATAAAAAAAATTACAAATCATAATAAAGTAACCTTTAAAACATCTATTTAATTTCTATCGGAACGGGATAGATAGTTTTTCAATAATATAAAACGTTTATTTAAATAATACAATCTGCACACTCAAGTGTAATAGGTATTAAGATTATAAATATTCAATAATACCAGATGTACGTATTAGAAAGTAAATAAAAGGAAAAGTAAAGAAATAATAATATAAAAATTAAAACCATAATGGATAATAATAATAATTAAATAATATTAAACACATTACACATAAACATAGGCTAATAAATGAATGACAGAATAGCAAAATAAAAAAAAGGCTAATCTAAAGAGTTAAATATAAATTGATTCATGTTTAACACGTTCCTATCAAAGTGTGGATATTAGATATAAAATTTAAAATATTTTAACAGTTATTTGTTTTATATATTGATCTGTTTTAATTGTCAAGTGTTAAAATCGTCTATATTTGAGGGCAATGAGTAGTAGAGATAAAAATGTCCATTAGTTCCACACAAATAATTATTTACAATGCATATAAAAATAATTTAATTGTAAAATTATAATTCTTATGAAAATATGATCGTTGGTTTCTTTAATAGGTTATTTCCTGGTAACAGTTACAAACCACACAGTCGTTCCATCATGGCTGGTTGGATTTGTTACCGAATTATCGAATTCTATTCCCTCTGTTACGATTTGGCAATCGTAACACAACACGTACTATAATCCTTTACATTAAGCCTACCCAACCTGTAATCAGAGCAGAGGTCGACTTATACTGGATTGCGCGATGAATTAGAGCGGAATGGGATTATGTTGGGCAATGTTGGGCACAATCGAGGCGAGAGTATACACTAACTTCTGTACAATATGAAAATAAATATATATGTACAAAAGTATAATTTTCAAAAATTTTAACTCCACTCCATTACAAATTCCAACATTCTTTTTATGTTCTAAGACGGACTGAAAATAGTCCGTTGGTTTTGATCGTCTATAAATACTACACAATAGAAAAGGTCATAAAAACCTTCAATATCTGTCTAATTTATTATTTACTTAACACTCATTTCTTCATTTACTACTTGAAAATCACATCCTACTACCTTTTGATCTGCTTGATGACAATTTCTACTTTTAAAGCCTTTATAAAAGAACACAAAAGCACCCTTCTAAAAAATTTTCTTACGTCTCTTTAATTCAGAATCGTCAATCCAAAGGCAACAACTCGTTACTCAATGCTTCATTGAATTTTCGTTATCACAAGGGATATTCTGTTACATAACAAAAAATAATTTTCATTGACAAAATTGAACCGTAAAAAGATATCTGAGGGATTTCAAGTTGCACAGCAGAGCAATTATTTCACAACCATTGTGGAAGGTTTGAGTTTCGCCAAAAATAGTGAAGAAGGCGGGCCTTTTGAGGATGTCGCTTGGTGGCGAAACTGGTGTCAGGGAGCAAGTTAGAAGTCGGAGGAGTAAGATGTTGGAAACTGACCCTTACTCAAAATATTATTTTTATTTTGGACCTATTGCTCAATAAAAATACGAATATTTCAAATATTAAAAAGTTGATTGTCTAAAAATTATTTTAGGTAATTATATATAGGATGATTTTCAAATACTTTTCTGCTTGATATTAAAAATTGTTTTCTGGGTAAGACAAGAGGACATTTCAGCTATAAGATATTGACGGCGAGACGGTCAAGGGAGACTCCAAATCATTTTTGGTTTTATGGTGAATCGTACATTGCCTAATACAAGTGTTAAAATAGTAAACTATTTGCGAATTTACGGGATTTCTATTAACACACCGATTCCTACTTTTAGCTTATTTTACAATGTAGTTTGATATAAGTATATTTTTTCAAAGACTGCAGGTCTACTAGCTTTTAGTAACTTTTTTCGAGGTTAGACAAGAATATAGGGGTGGGTATAGTAGACAAGGGTGAATATGGGGGTGGTTAGGTTCGGAAAGATTGCTTCTAATCTGAGTTAAATTCGTTAGAGCCTTTTTTGAGAAAATTAAAAATTGTGTAAAATCGATTATATATAGTGCCACCTTATGAAGTCGATTTCATAGGAAAATTTTCTGTGATATCCCAGGGATATGGCAGCCTTAAATATGCAATTTCAGTCTCGTACGACTTTTCGTTTTGGAGCTAGTATGTCGACACAAGCAGACAATTTTGCGAAACTTGATTATTGCGACTTAGGAGACTTCAAAACGTATATATCAGTCAAAAACTCGAGATTTTGGACTAAAATACTTACCCCTTCCTATATATTCTATATGTTGGCAACGAACGTAATAATTGAAGGCGTAAGTCGTAGAAGGGGCTATATAACCTTTTTTAGTGTGGATGAAGGTGGTAGGTGCCTATATAGCTAGTGAAGGTACTCTAACCTCAAGTCAATTAATAACTGACATGCCTAGATTCAGAATGGACTATGAACACTTAAAAACATTTAAAAAATAATTGGACCTTATTTTCTTAAAATTTACTATTTGTAACATAACCCCTATATTCACTTGCCACATCAATTAGGAAGTATGTTTCCTACTTTTCCATTTTTATGATAGGATGCATCCGATTGTAAAAATGGCTAAGGCTAGGAGCATTATAAAACAGTGTGCATTACATTCAATATACGTTGTGGCATTGAGTTTTATCTAATTTATATAAATTTATAACTTATAGACAATTAAATTATATATAATGTTATATATGATATAAAGTAATATAAGTTTATAACTACGGTTAAGCGACGTGGCTCAGCGATAAGGCACTGTGCTACAGACTCCGACAAATAATTATTGTTTCTCCATAGGTTGTGGTAGTAGAGATTTATTTTATAAACGTTAATATGACCGATGTAGAAAGTTTCTGGTGAATTATCACCTGTTCGTATATAATTGGAGGTAGGTCACAAACATTTTTTTTTCTCCATTTTGTGTCGATTTGTCTATTTCAATCTGTGTACTAGTTCCTACAATTATCATACCCTTACCGTACTTGATCAGCGTATCTATAACCTCTCGGGTTCATGACTCTTGGGCTATTTTATCTGCGAAGGAAGATCTGGCGGCTAGAAAGCTAAGACGTGGCATCTCCTTTCACCACCAAAGCAAGTCCTTAAGCTGATTTAAATCAAAGAAGAGGATTACGTCGCTGAGTAAAAAAGTTTGGTCTATCTAAGGAAATTTGTGAAAGACTGATTGGTCAATCGTTGTTTTGATGGCAGGTGTGTTCTCTTGATACTCATCTCACACACAAAGTTTTTCTCATTAATAAAATTTTTATTATTTTCATTGCTAACAATTTCGGAATGATTCACATTAAATAATAATAAAAATAAATAAGAAATGGTGTCCCATAAAAATTAAGATAATACGTTAACACATAAAATTAAAAAAAATATTATGTAATCCTCATGACTGAAGAGCTGTTCAATTCACGGTGATTATACAAAAGCTTCATGATCAAGCAGGTTCGTTTTCAGGGCGATCCGTTAGTTACGAATAATATTTTTAATAATAAAATATAATTTAATATTCAGGGTCCACCCAGCCTAATAAAGTGGGTACCCTTAATCGGGGAAAAATCTGGTAGTTGAGCGTGATTCTGACCAAATCACCTCCTCGCACAACAATTGGCCTAGTTGTACTTAAAAATACCCTTCATGGGTCGTAGGGGTACAGATTTATTTTTGTTATAATATTATAAAAAAACTGAATCGCAACAACCCATGAAGGGTCAAAGGCTAATTGATCCGCCGTTCTGTGAGGAGATGGTTTGTTCATGACCACGCTCTATCTCTAATGGTGCTCAGTTTATAGAGGCTTGGTGTGCCCAAGGGCTTTTGAATTCACAGGATTGGCTCACTGCTACAGTAACAGAACAAATAAATATCTGCTACAGCCGGATTCGAACCCGGGCCCGGAAGTCGGTAACAAAGTAAAGAGCCTTACTCACTGAGCTACCCAACTTAATAATAACTTTCGTGTTATTTATTCGTTTTTTTGTTACATTAATTTTATGTTTATAATCTGTATTCAGTATATTTGAATTAAAAGCTTTTCCTGTAACGTATGCTTTTTATTATAATAGGCATTGTTTTATATTTGTTTGTAATAACTTTTTTTATTCCTTTTGTAATATTATTCGGGAATGTGACGTATAAACGTTATGTAATCTCTGTGATCTGGTGAAGGTTGCCCAGTTTTGGTCCCATCTTTCTTCCTTACTATTAGATCCTGCCTTACACAGGCGGATACATTTATTTGATATATTTGAATGTATTAACCTTTTCAGAACTGTAAACACTTAATATTTATGTAACCTTTTTATATACTTGTTTATATAGCTGTTTGTATACTTTATTAGCTTTAACGTACTATATCGTTATTCCGAAACGCCTTTTGAACACCATTTATTTGTTTTAATAATGAATTAATACATTTTAATAAATTACGTGGTAATTTTGTCTTTAGATGGTAATATTTGTGTTGAATTTTATTCGCTAAGCAGCAATGCATAAGTTTGTTCAATTATTAAGTTTAAAAGATTACAAAATGTTGAATCTATTTAACAATAACTTCACTTCTTCAATAGATTTAGCTGTGGATATTTCCTAATTAATAGATAAACAGATTAATATTGTTTAAAATAGTTTCATGGCTTATGAATAAATATTGAAAAGGAATTTTTCTTTGAATAATGGACAAAAAAACGTCGTGGACGATAGGACGGGGTTTGTAAAAATTTGTTTATTCATGAAAATCAATAGATAAAAATTCCTAAGACGGATATTATTGTTGTACAATAATATAGATGGACTCTCCTATAAGCCTGAGGATATTTCGCAATAAGAACCGTAATGTTGTTTGGAGAGACGGTGTGAAACCTGTGAGCAATAAGCAAGAGCTTTTAGTGCTTTGGTGTGTACCGAAGAGGCCCACCTTAGCATACTATTACTATGCTAATCTTATGTAATTATCTCCTTTATGCAGACACTTCTTACGGCAAAAGCTATTTCCTATTGAATCTCCGCTTCGCTAGGCTTCAAATATCAATAAACTATTCATTTTAAATGTTGAAAAATCAATTACGACATGAACGGATTGGATAACCAAGATAATTTCAGAACTTTGAGTAGATTCTGCAGCCATTACACTAAAAGCATTGAATAAACTTATGAAAAAATATATCTCAGGAACCATTAGACGTACAATTAGCTTTATAATCAGTTAGAGACTAAGTTTTTTTCAGACTTTATTTATTTTACTCTATTTATTCTCCATTTATGTTAATATTACTAATTAAACTAAATTTAATTTTAATATAATACTTATATATAATTAATTTAAACTACCTAGCACTTGGTATCAGTTATCAAACAACAATATAATGCTTTAGCAAACAATAAGAATTAAAATGTAAAATTTTTCTCTCTGATGTATCCAAAAAATACTTTGCTGTTTGTAAATTGCTATTTTTTTTTTGTATTACATTTGCATACTTGTTCAGAAACATGTTCTTGTTAATTTATGTATTCTCACCTATATTTTCCCCTATTTCACCCCGTCCTCCACCCCCACCCATTAACATTTCCTATTATCTTTGTTCCTCTGCCCTTAACTTGGATTATTCAGTGAGGAAACCGCATCCGGAGGTCAACAGAAACTTTTCAATGCTGTCCTCAACTTACAATACTCTTGCAATTATCCAAAGACCGGAATACCAACACTCTATAATGTTATCAATACCATCCTCCTTTATACCATCCTTCAATAATGTTACCCTCTTCCTAGTTGACGATTCCTGAGTAACGTGGGCACTGTCCGGTTGTCCTTCACCCCGTTCCTGGAAGGGAGGGGTCTGGAGAAATCTGTTCAGCTTCTTCCCCGCCTATGGAGATGTAATATTATTGCACTAGCCATCTTACATAAACCTATCTGTGCAATACCTCTAGCTCTAAAGAACATACTAAGGCAATGATGGTTAAACAGCAAATTTATTTAAATTATTATCAAAGCTATCATTAATAGTTAATAAATAATATACGAATGAGGATACATTACCAAATCCGTACTGAACAAAGTATAAAAATTAAACTCAAATTCAGTAAACTCCAAAAAATTCATACTGTGGTATAAATATTAAAATGGGATACATCGTGATGACTTATTAATAATATTTAACCTTTTTTTGTTTAATTTTAAGTAGTTTCGAGTTGTGCTATTACCAAAAATCGAATAAAGCAAATATGTCCGTCTTAAGACGACATGTCTTTTTTTTGTATTTGACATTAATGTCACAGATTACTACAGGATAATCTGTAGTACTCGAAATAGCCATCCGCGATTTTATTTAAAGCGAGCGGATAATTCATATCTTGACCATTTATAAAAAGATGGTAGAAATATAGTATTATTAAAAATATTAAATATTTATATAATATGATTATATTACATAATATTTAAGATTTATTTATATATTCAAATTTTATATAAGAAAGCGCAGTGGCCGTGTGGAAAGGCACTCTTTGGGGTCCCCAGAGAGGCCTCTGTCACCCGATTTTTTAAAGAATTGAAGTGGCTTCCCCCCCCCCCCTTTCGTCGTAAATTTTTTTTTTGCTTCCTTCCTTTACTAAATTATCCGATCCCGCCGTCCATCGTACATCTCAGATATCCTTCAATTTAAATCCTCAGTGCAGTCCGCAATACCCGCTCACGGCCTTCAGACTTATATCTAACTGTCCATCGAACCGCAGCCTTTGGTAGTTCTTTCCTCATCCGCTCCTCTTCCTTATGGAATTCTATTCCATCCTTCATTCGTAATTCTAATACCCTTCCAAACTTCAAATCCCGTATCTTCGACCACCTTCTGTCCACCCAATTCCGTAAGAATAACAATTGAAAGAAGGTTTCTGTATATTTTCTGTATTTAATGCTTCAATTTTTCGTTTTATAATTGTAAATATGTATATTAGCAGAAATTGTACCTTTACATTTATTACTTTTTTTTAGTTTAATTGTATTTGATTTTTATCATTTTTTTCTTCTTTTATTTATTGTCTGAAGTTAGTCATCTTATATTTTATGATATGACATATAGTTTTATTTTATTTGTTCAATAAAAGTCTTTAAAGCCTAATTTTGACACCTGTATATTATTCTGAAGGGATCAATCCCAGAATAAATAAAGAATAGTATTATTATTACTAACTCCAAGCACCCAGGTTCGAATACGGCTAAGATAGATAATTATTTTCTTCTCTTATTACACTATAACCTTAAGTCAATCCTGTCAAAAAATACAACATAGCGTAATAATTCGTAGCGGTTACCTTATCATCTTAATATAAAAGGAACAAAATTCATAGCAGGCAACTCTTCTGGAATTTATTCCACCTTCCATTCGTGTCAAAAGATTCTTTGTTGAAATCGATTATATTACTTAATATTCTATCTGTAACAAATACTGCATTTTTCCAGTTTTATCCCATTTTCAGCTCAAGCATTAAATTAATATAGTGGACTCAAAGAAAATATAAACAATTTTTATTATCGCTCAATAAATGTAACTTTTTCAGAATTTATCTTTTAATATTTCATGAGGCATAATTCACATTCATATGTCAACAAAAGCTGAAAATGACACCGCTAATACAAATACTAAATATAGAAACAACAGATATTGGAAGTTTATCTTTATATATGAAATTTTAGACCTCATAATAAGCATTATTTTAATATTTAACATTATTTTAAACATAAATCTGATTTATTAAGATTATAAAATTGTATTAAATTATCTACTTTCTCCGCATTTCACTCAGGACGATAATATTGAAATAAACAAAGTATGGAAAAAATTAATTCGTGTTGTGACGTAAAATTTATGCATTAATAGCTAGATAATATGAAAATTAATTTATTTAAAGGATCCATAATTTATTTATTTTTTTCAGGCAATCATTTATTCCTTTTCCAGTGTCTGTCATTCAGATATTGTACGAGCAATATTTTTTGGACTTACGTTCTTCAACTACTTACAATTGTCTCTAAAAATTGTTTGATTATAAAAGACTTGGAACTTTTAAATTATTTAATGAAATGGTTGGTTAATGTAGGTAAGTTTGTAATTTAAAATATATTGGTCTGTATTGCTTTACGCTGTTTTTCGCACCTTTAAGTTTTTCAAAAACTACATAACAATATATGTTTTTTTTTTTTCTCTTACCAATTTATAATATTTTCGATTGGTGAAGTGACCGTTTAATTTATAGATAAAGTTATTCAAATATATTGCAAAAATATATATGATTCATAAACATTTGTTATGATTACATAATTAAAACCTTTATTATTTAACATAAAAAATAAATTAACATAAAGGTGAGTCAACATGTCAAAGACCTGTAGTTATAGTCATTAATTTCATCGGTGACACATTTAATGAAATAAATTGTCCATTTAGTCTCGGTCCTATTTGTAAACTATTACTGTCATAATCTATTTCATTTTTATGTGATCAGTTTCGAAGGTATTGATTTTGTTTTATGGGGGGTTTCAGTAACAGCAACTGGTTGTTTTGAATATATTATCATTCTTAAGATTTTTAATCTGAATAATTGGATTCTATTTTAAATAATTATCTTCGATTGATATCAAAATTCGATGTAAATGACTCCTTGTAAAAACTCAATAGAACAAATAAATAATTTTAATACAAGAGAAGTAAACATTGTGAGAGTTACCTCTGAATCATCAATATATTCAAAATAAATATTTTAACATCACCTCCTGAGAGATTTATTTATATTTATTCACAACTTGCATTGCTTATTACATTAACCTGAAAATGAGTAAAAATAAAAAATTTACAGTCATAAAACTGTGTAAAATAATTTTTATTAATATTATTATATTTTTAGCAGTTACTTATAATAAATAGGTACTTTAGGTTATAATTAAGCAGTCCAATCGAGTTGATATAGATTGAATTTTAAAAATAAATCGATCGATCAGATTAGGCAAAAACATATTTAAAATAAAAGAAGATTTATTGGATTGAACTAACTATTTTTGTTGACCAATAGGTTGAGTTATTTTATGTTAGTGCTAATAGATAAAACGATTTAATTCGGGAATTTTATGAGTTTTAATACCATGTTCGTATAACTATTTGGAAGTGAACACATTGTACTGAGAATTGCCCTGTAATAGTTCCTCGACCTCTTCAGTTTCCAGAGAGCGGAGAAGAGGAAGAGACCCGTGGATGATATAAGAAGTGGATTGCGGCCCCTCACTTTCCCCTTTTGTTCCAGTGACCCCGGCCGCGGTCAAGGACGGTCATCAAACCAACTTTCATCTCTTCCTGCCTCTTTTCTTAGTCGCTTCTTCAGATCAAATTATTATTTTATTTGTTACTTGTAAACATATATTTTTTAAAATAATTTATTTCTAAATATCTCTTACAAATTTGACATAAATATTTGACTTAAATTTCTAAATTGTAATCACCTGAATTTTATCGAAACTCAGGAAACAATAACAATAAAAAATAAAAACTAACTTTATTTGAGACATGTGGTTCTCAAAGAATGGTACAATGGTGTAGAATTGATGAACTAGTCATCTATCAAATCGTCACATTCACAACAGTATATTCCGCTCCTACTACAAGAGCCCAAGAGGAGAAAAAAGTCAGTCATTTCACCCTAATTTTTAATTACTTTAATGAAACCTATCTATAATGATTAGTCAAAATTGATGAGTCTGCTAGGTGTAGGTCGGGGGAATAAAAAATGGCGAATGTTTCAAAACGAAAAAAAAAAAAAAACATTTTTCATTCGGAACTCTATATCTTTAAAACTACTAACAACACTAGAAAGCCTAATAAAACATCATTTAAATTAAAATAAATTTTCTTAAATATAAGCCCTACTACAGCTATTTACGTTCAATAGTTCTCAAGATATAGCTTCTTGAAAAGCAACATTTTATAAAAAATGCATTGAAAAATAACTAGTTTAATTTATTTTAAGAAATCTATATCTCAAAATCAGACGTATAGATGTCTATTAGCACTCAAAGTGAAGCTGGTTTGATGTACTATAAATTAGTTTATGAAACATGTATTCACAGGAGTAGTGGTTTTCATGGCATTTTCCAAAATAACTTGAATTATACTTGTTCAGACAAAATTTGACGTGCAAAATTTATATTCATAACTGAGTATCATAAGATCTACAACACCTACGAAGATAAGTGTCATATATTACTTTATAGTCTGTTAAATTATCTTAAAGTCGAGTACTGACAGACATCCGTACGTCATATGGTTTCTGAGATATCTTTTTTCGAACAATTGGAAATCAACATTTTGTGGATTTATTTTGTTTAATATCATGAAAAGTAGTACTACTACGAAGATAAACGTAATAAATTGCTTTAATGTACTTAAACTAGCTTTAATTTGAGTGCTAATAGACCTCTGTACATCGAATGGTTTTGAGATATCGATTTCTAAAAATAAATTAAGTAACTACTTACTTTTCAGTGCATTTGTTATAAAATGTTGCTTTTTAAAAAGTTATATCTTGAGAACTATTAAACATAAATAGCTCTATTAGAGCTCATATTTCAGCAAATTTGGTTTACTTTAAATGATGTACTCTTAGATTTTCTATTATTAATGGTAGTTTTAAAGATATAGAGCTCCGAAGGAAATTTTTTTTTTAGGTATTGAAAAAGCCGGCATTTTTTATTCCTCCTACCTATACTTGGCAGACTCATCAATTTTGACTAGTAATTATACATAGTTTTCAATAAAGTAATCAAAAATTGGGGTGACTTAACAGCCTTTTTTTCTTCCCGGCTCTTGTGCTATCCTGTCTGAAGCTATGCCTGAGAATCAAACTACAGGTAATTATAGAGCATTCAAAATATTGGAGGCTTCCTTCACAGTGGTGCTAAATACATTTCCACTGGAATTATGGAAAATGCAATTTCTCTCTTTTAGAAAAATTAATTGAAAAGTGGCAATTTTTCTAAAAAGAGAGAACTTTTAATTGTACTTTTCGTTAAAACGCCGCCTGTAATAGACGTCGTACAGGGGTACAGAGTTTTTTTTTTTGATTCTATGCATTTTTAAAATTAAAATCTTAAGTGCTGAAATGTAATTAATTTTTTCAGTTTATTAGTCGATTACAAATATTCTTTCGTGTTTAATTATAACGCCAAAGAAACCGCAAGTGTTACATTCACGAAATAAAATTATTATTAAACACAGAACATGAAAATATGCAGTTTCTGTTTATTCTATCTTTTTGCTTATACCAATCTGCAATTATTGGTGTAAAGTTCATAATAATACTTATAAAAATATTGTGCTTATAAGTTAAAATGAAGAAGTGGATAAAGATGTTTTATTTTATCTAATTGTTATTTTACAATTATGTTCTAATAAAAATAAATATAGATTAATATACGTCATACAGGAGTACAGAGTTTTTGTATTTTTTGGATTTTATACATCTTTAAAATTAAAATGTTATATGCTGAAATGTAATTAAGTTTTTCACATTATTAGTCCATTACATATATTCTTTCGTATTTAATTATAACGTTAAAGAAACCGCGAGTGTTAATAGAATTTTTAAAAATTATTTCACAATATTTATTCACATTTCTTTCATTGATACCTATAAAACATTAATTCATGATTATTTTGAAGGCTGCAAAAACAAAGCAAGACAATGATTACTTCCACGGAACCCACATTTCGAACTCAATGGCGGCGGGTCGTGAACTCAAAAAGTAGATAAGAACGAGGAAGGATCTAATTCTTAGATTCAAAGAATGTTTTCTTAATATTGGTGTATTATTTTTCACCAAATTCCTTTTTTCCATCACTAAATTCTTCCACGTTTACAGATAGATTTAAACACTCAGTCCCAAAAAAAAATTGCTCTAAACTGTAGGACAATACAAACTCTACTAAGATCGAACCTATAACGAATTCTGTATTTAAGGCTCACTATTTCCTATGATAAAAATTATTGAAAGCTGAAAGTGGGCAGCCATATAAATAACTATTTTCGGAGATGATAATTTCTTTTTTTAAGTGAAAACAGATAGAAATTTCAGTTTCTCAGCAGTATACTACATAAGGATACCATTATTAGAATAAAAAAAAATCATAAGAACTACTTTTTAGAACGTTAACTAGCTTTATTTTGAGTGCTAATAAGCATATGTACGTTTAATGGTTCCAGAGATCTAGTGTTCTCAAAATAAATTCACTAACTATTGATTTTTCGTTATGAAATGTTGCTTTTTAAAAAAAATTATCTCAGGAGCTATTGATAAATAGCTCTATTAGGGTTCCTATTTTAGAAAAAATTTACAAGACATTAAATGGCGTTCTATTTGGTTTTTTAAGTGTTGTTGTTTATTTTACAAATATGGAGCTCCGAAAAAAATTAATAATTTTTTTAACGTGTTGAAACAGCCGCCATTTTTTATTCCCCCTAACTATAGTTGGCAGACTCATCGATTTTGACTTGTAATTGTACATAGCTTTTATTAAAGTCAGTAAAACTTGGGGTGAAATAACTGAAGTTTATATTTAATGTACTAATGTTGTGTAGTTGTACTACTAATGAAGTAGAAAATAAATTACCGTCTACAGCTGAAATCAAATCTGTATTGTATTGGGAGTTCATTAGTTTTTAACATACATAAAATTTTAAATAATATATAATTAAATCTCTACAATTTTTAATTGATGGAAACCAATTGATCAGGTTTTGTACGTCCTGTTTTAAGACCAAACGCAATGAATTGAGTTTCCGTGTCCTATTAGTTGTATTACATATATTTAAGAGATGCCTATGGAAAACAAAGGGTTTGATTCCTTTTGATAACATGACAGTGTGTGATTTTGCATTAGAGTACATTCATGATTTCATTGGTCGATTGTTGCAACGTGGAAGCCGCATCGTAGAGTGGGTTAATCTCTGTTATTTAATCAGTTGCATTAAAAGCTTAAATTTATTGCCATCCTTGGGCAATAAGGAAATGTTAGCGAATCAAATGGTCACGCTTCGCCATCTTATGATCGATATCTCCTTCATGGCCCATTGCGGTGGCACCAATCGATTAATTTTCAACATCACTTTATGTGACTACTTAATTTAGTAACTTATAACTAAGTGATGCGTATTGGTCGAAACCGTCCCCTAACACTGATCTTTATACACAATGATCTTTTATTCCTTAATTCAGTGCAGGATCGAGCTCGTTCCTTCAGGAGAATTAAATACCTACTCTAATAAAAAACAATATTGAGGCCATTATTGACGTACGGTTGTGAAGTCTGGGTTGCACAATCCTGTACCAAACGAAAACAAATACAGTAATTTCAAAACAAGGTTCCAAGAATTACAGTAGGTGTTCTTTGGTTTACTAAAAATATTCAATTTAATTACGAATCAAAATGGGAATTAAAGGTGAATTCATCAAAACAAGGTCTAAAAAATTCTCTGACATTAAGCTATAAACTCCATATTTATTATTAATTACTTATTTTCTGTTTTCTTATGTTTTTATATTTTTTTATAACCAAATAAACAAATATATATATATATAATGACGTCTCGGCTCAAACAACATTTTGTGAGATACATATAAAATATTTACGGACTTCTAAAGTTATTTAGGGATTTCTTTAAGATGAAGAGCTGATTTAAAATTTTTTTAAATGATATTGAGTTCATTTTTTAGAGTTACGAGGTATCACAGCTTAAGAGTGGGTATCTGAATTGTTCACTTACACGATTTTACTCACTGGTTTGGGCGCCATGCTTGATACAAAAACAATTATTTGTATCTTCACTAATATTGATCCAATTAAGATTTTTGTTGGAAATTTAATTATCTAGGATGAGGAAACATAGAACTTAGAATGTTTAGAAAACCGTTTCTTTTTCGAGTTATTTGAATAACTAATAACAAAAATGTATGGTTTTTCGTGGAATTTTTTGTTTAAAAACATGTAATGGGTTTCAAAAGTTTATTATACTGTTTTTTTGTTTTTGCCTTTTTTTTTACAAAAAAAAAATAGGCCAATTTCAATATTTTTATTTTTTGATTTGTAGGGATTTTTATCATCTTTCAAAAAGTTATCTGCTGAATATTAAATAACATTCCACTTTATTCTGATTTACTTCCATTATTTACAATTAAGATGAATTTATGATATTTAAAAAATATCATTGCTCACAATTCTTAGAAGGTATGATGAATTCTTTTATCGACTCTGATTTTCCCATGTTGGGGAAATTGTTATATGCAGTTTCTGTCAATTTCATCTTTTTTATTATACAAATCTGTAATTATCGCTGTATATTTTATAATAATAATGTTATGCTTATAAATTAAAATGAAAATGTGCATAAAAAAGCTCTGTTTTATCTAATTGTACTTTTACAATTCTTTTTCTAATAAAAATAAATATAGATTGAATTGATATGTTATATTTAATATCATTTAAAATATAAGCTCTCGTAAATTGATTGTATTGTAATAAAATGACCACAAAACAATTAGAAAGTAGAAAGTAGAAAAATTTGATACCTTGACTCATTACAAAAGTAATGGTTCTTATAGTTTTGCTTTATCAAAATTTACCAGAATAATTTTCTTTTGTAGGATTGATTGAAATATCTAACAATAAAAAACAAAACAAAGAAACATATAAATGTGTTTAATTTATATGGCTTCGTACTTCTTGAAGAAAAAAATATATTTTATTTTTTATTTTTCGAAGTTAATTATAAACACGATTGTAACAAACAACTATAATTCCGGGAATTAATTATATAACAACCACGAGATTTCCCGGATGTCAGAAATATAAGGGGATTCCCTATGTACCCACACGGAATACAAATAACATAAATAAAATAATTTTAAAATAAGAACCATATTTAATGAAGGTCTGTAAATCCCAGAGGAAGGGGCAGAGTGATACATTACCCGCATTACATAGAGACGTTGCATCAAACGCTGTCATTTTTTCAATTCAATGCAAACACGATATGATTTAGTAATAAATATCCAGATTTTTATGTGATAAAAAGTGATAATATGTACATGGATATGGAACATGACCCAAATAAGTTTTTTTTCTTATAGCCATTCATATTTTATAACTCAACTTGAAACACAAGTTCATATTAATTTGTCAAATGAAGATTGTAATAATTTTAAAAAAATATGTTTAATTGTAAGAGTTATTTAATTTTATCTTCCACATTATTCTCATTAAAAAAACGTTGTAAATGACACCTGTAAATACGTTTTCAAGAACAAATCGTTGATGAGACTGGGTCGAATAGAATAGAATAAACATTCTGCGTCCTCTGTACTTCTCTATCATTTCAAAATTTAGCAAGAATAATTTTGATGAATGATTCCACTGATTACCGACGGTAGTATTTGCATCAAAGTATCACTTAAAAGTTCTTGAAAATAATTATTTTGAAGTTGTATTTCATGTTGCATTTTTTGCTCAATATATTTTCGAAAAATCTATTGAAGATAGGATTATTTAATTTATAGATGCGAATATCCTGTTTTACAAATACCAGACATAAAATTTATTTTCTTAGATTTACTGAAGCGCATGAAAAAAAATTCATAATTTTTAACTTACTTTTTGAATGTTTTAATGTTGTAAAATTGCGATGTTATTATTTTTTTTAATCCGCAATAATATTTAAACGATTCATTCACTAACTCCCCAATATATATAGTTTTTTGACTAGACAGTATTTCAGGCAAGCAATATTCAAATAAGGTCTAACCAACTGAGGGAATATTAAATTTATTAAATGAAAATTCAGTTGTGCCGAGGAGGAGGGAGGATAATAGTTTTAATTAGTAAGACTTAATGTGAAGTAAAAAAAAAATATATTAGAAACAATTATATTCCCCGAAACGTTGCTCGGATTTGGACTAAACTTGTTTACTTACACATCATGATTATTTTGGGCTTTCCGCAAAATTGAGAACTACTAGCGTAATAATTTTTATATACTTATTTTTTTTATTATTTAAAAAGTTTTTCATATCGGTAAAAAAAAAAAAATTGAATAAAAGCCACATTTTTTTTCATATAAACTTATTTACTGTTTTAAAGTTCTATTTTAATTAATTTTGTTGGTTAAAAAAATAAAATAAGTAAAACCCAAAAATATCCTAAATAAAAAATATGTTTTTTTTAGATTGATATATAAACTGAAATGTACGAGTACTATATAATAATTCACTTTATTATTAATTTCATTATATTTTTTTTAATATAAGCCAATCATTTTTAATTCTATATTATACGGTTAATATTTGTATAAAATTTCGCAATTGTAATTTTTTTAATGATACCTGTCGAACATTAACAATCGAACAAGAATACGTAAAAGAAAAGTGATGTTATCTGAATCTCTACAATCTGTTAAGTGTCAAAAACAGTACTTTGAAAGGAAATACTGTTTTTTGAACGACAGTCATTCAATGTGTTTTTTTTATTTTGTTTTTAATGACCCTCTTAACGGTAACTTATAGCATATAGGCGAGTTATCTAGAGGTAACTAACCTATTCTAAAAATGGTGGAGGGTCTAATTTTGATTTATTGGAACCACCACAGAAATCTGTGGAGAAATCGATCTCCCCACCAGAGCCGCTGCAGTCATGAGGCAGTCACTTAACTCCCTCTGCTACAAACGACTCTTAGTTATGTGATTTGTTCAATATCACGGTCAACCACCAGGTTTTTTTCCTAATTAAGGTTGCTCAATTAATATAGGCAGTCGCGCTCTAGAAGGGCTCCTAAGCCCTCAGGGTTTACTCACGGTATCAGTAAAAAACAAATTCTATAGTACAGCTGGATTTCAACCAAGGCTCTAAGAGTTAGTAGCATAGTGCCATATACACTTAGCTATCCCACTCCATAGGTAAAAGAAAAATATATGAACATTATTTGTAATATTTCTTTAATTAATAATTTCGATCAAAACTTGACATTTTAATTAATAACATTATTAAAAACTCACAAATCATATTAAAACAACAAGTTACTCTCTAATTATTACTGTTACTTGATATTTCAGGTTTCATAATTACTACGGTTCAAGAATATTTTTAAAAGCCCGTTTAAATAATAAATCTTGTATTTATTTTATGAGCATTATAGATCAATAAATCAATTTTATTACCAAGTTTCTCTTCTGAATTAACTATTTACTCTAAGAGGAGCATTAACGACTTGCAATGAGGGGAAACAGTTTTATAGTTTAGCCACATAACTGAAATGACACTTTCTATTTCGAAATGGATTTAATTCCCTAAACGAGTAAGATGTGTCATAGATTCAAAAAATTGTGTAACATTGCAGAAATATAGACATTATATTACTTTTATATCAATAATTATTAATACGGTACTCTACTTAATTGTATCGCTCAGTAGGAAGCAAATGACACAAGAATTCTGAACAGAGAATAAAATCAAACACCATAACTGCATTTAATTTAAGTCCTGCAATATAAAAATGTGCGTATTCACATAAAGCTATATTTCGTAGTCTTTAGTCTATCTATAAAGTAGTTTATATAGCGTACACTCAATTTTAAGAGCTATATTTTCATACTAATAGATTTTTTAACGATTTCGTTATTCAAGCGTCGTAACTCTTGTAAAACAGTTCCTGATCTGAATTGGTTAGCGACTTAGCTCCGAACAACTTAAAACAAGGCGACGTAACGGGAACTGCCTATTTGGGAAAAATAAGTAAGATTGAGGTAAACAATCGAAACTAGACTATATTAAATCCTTATAGTAATTCGAGTGGCAGGTACTAAATGAAGGAAGTGGGTGTGACTGAAAAATAAACCGAAGTTGCTAAGATATAAGATATAAGATGTGATAATGCGATTTTTTTTTTTTTTTTTTTGTACTCTTGGAGTGAACTATTATTTTTTTGACCTCGAGAATGAACCAACAAATTAAAAAAAATCTGGGTTTTGGTTTTTAGTTCTTCACTTATATCCTCTAACCTAGTGGTTTCGTACCCAAAAAAGGAAAATGGCGGAATCCTTTTGACAGAAATTGTGAAAATGGCAGAACACCTACGTTATCATTTGGTACAAATACAGTGATTAGTCTTTTCAGCAAAAGCTAAGAAAGGATAGAATATCAATATAACAAAATATGAAGAAAATCTGAGATGGTAAGGTTTAAAATTGGATTAAGATGACGTGAAATGACCCATACCTAAATTACTTCGTGGAACCCCTGGAAGAAGCTCGCAGAACCCTTGGGTTCCGCGGAACCCCGGTTAGGAACTACTTCTCTAAACCATGTTCTAAACACGTTGCATTTAATTAAAAAGTTAAAAACATTGAATTTTCTCTAAATCTCACGGTTCTAGAGCAGCTTACTATACAATACTTCCCGAGATATACTGATTCAAAGATACAATAAATATCTCGAATTATCTACAATGACCGTGTTTGCATTAAAATGACATTTTTAGTAAAAAATTTGTCTACAGTCCAATGTAAATTATATCACGTGTAAGTCAATATCAACACGTAGAAACGAATAGTACAAGAGCCGGGAAGAAAAAAAGGCAGTTATCTCACCCCAATTTTTGATTACTCTAATGAAAACTAGGTATAATTACTAGTCAAAATTGATGAGTCTGCCAAGTATAGGTAGGAGGAATAAAAAATGGCGGCTATTTTAAAACATTAATTTTTCATACGGAGCTCTATGTCTTAAAAACTATCAACAACGCAAATAAAATCTAAGAGAATATTATTTAAAGAAGAGCAAATTTGCTGAAATATTAGCCCTAAAAGAGCTATTTACGTCCAATAGTTTTCAAGATATAGCTTTTTAAAAAGCAAAATTTCTTAAAAATATACTGAAAGATGAGTAGTTAATTAATTTATTTTGAGAAATCTATATCTCAGGAACTATGTGATGTACAGATGTCTATTAGCACTCAAATTAAAGCTATTTTAATGGACTATAAAGAAGTTTTTGACCTTTACCTTCGTATGAATAGTAGTTTTCATGATATTTGCTAAAATAAATTGATTTATAGTTGTTCGGACAATAAGTTTGATTTATGAAAAACTTCATTTTAGAAACCATTGAACGTACAGATGTCTGCCAGTACTCGAATTAAAGCTAGTTATATTTACTACAAAATAGTTGATTATGTTTATCTTTGTAGGAGTTGTAGTTTTTAGACAAAATAAACTCACAAAATGTTAATTTCTAGTTGTTTGTATAAAAAGTTGGATTTTTGAAAAAATATATCTCTAGATCCATAATACACATATATGTCTGCCAACTCTCAGAATAAAGGAAATCTAACTTACTATAAAGTAGTTTATGAAACTTATCTTCATAGGTGTAGTAGTTTTATGATATTCAGATAAGAATATAAATTTGGCAAATGAAAATTTGTCCGAACACCTATAAATCAATTTATTTTAGCAAATTTCATGTAAACTATTACTCCTACAAAGATAAACATCATAAACTACTTTATAGCTCATTAAACTAGCTTTAATTTGAGTGCTAATAGACATCTGTACGTCAAATGGTTTTTGAGATATAAAGTTTTCAAAATAAATTCACTAACTACTGATCTTTCAGTACGTCCCATACAACAATTTTATGAAATGTTGCTTTTTAAAAAGCTATATCTCGAAAACTATTTAACGTAAACAACTCTATTAGGGCTCATATTTCAGCAAATTTACTCTTCTTTAAACGACGTTCTCTTAGGTTTTCTTGTGTTGTTCCCACTTTTTATGATATAGAGCTTCGAATGAAAAAAAAAACATTTTTTATCGCTTTGAAACAGCCGCCATTTTTTATTCCCTCTTACTATATTTGGCAGACTCATCAATTTTGACTAGTAATTATACATAGTTTTCATTAAAGTAATCAACAATTGGGGTGAGATAACTGCCTTTCTTCTCCTCTTGGGCTCTTGTACTAGAAGGAATACTGCTAGTATTACTCCTTCTCTTCTCCGCAGATACGTCACTTTATACACCTGACGTCTTAGTCACATATTAAGAGGTAAATGTTTTTGAACCGACTTCCACACGAATTTTCATATTTATCTGTACTGTAAATAACTTGAGGAAGTAAAAGTAATATATTAATTTAATTTAACTTTTTTCATATTCGAGCCAAATTCTACAATTTTGAGGAATGATCATATTGAGGTTGCAGAGAAATCAAAAGCAGGTCAAACAACTTTTTATTGTTACTGGTAGCTGAAGAAGAATGTTATTCTTCCGTAAAGCACATGTTATATATATATTTATAAACAATGCTTCTTATATTTTAAATAAAGTTGATATAGAATTGATTGCTAATCGATCTAGTTAGAGACTCGATACACTATTGCCGCACCGATACAACAATTAGGAGAAAGCTGAGAGCGATCGGGTTACGCAAGATGACGAAACCGAGGAGCTGGTCGAGCAGGGTATGGTCAGCCGGTCAGGGAGGAATGTACCATATCTCTGGGCAACTGCTATCCGGCCATCTTTAGCCAATGCCACCTGCTTCTAAGGATATCTTGCGAAACTGTCGGTTGTCTAAACGGGACTGTTCTTAAGGTAGGAAAAGTGGTTCTGTTGGCCATTCCAACTCGGGTAAACAAATAAATAAAGAATCGTGAGACGAAGTACTCCAACTTTGTATTTTCTTCTCCTTTTTTTTTGTGTGAAAAAAAGGATAAGAAGTTGCTTAATCGTTTCATTTATAATATTTCATTACCTATCAATAGTTTACCAGAAAATTTATACTTTTTTAAATCATGTGCAAATGAATTATGAATAAATTATGAAGTTTCATAATTTAGTTTCTACTTTTGTTTTTCGGGGTTTTATTCTATATACATACAAAACATGTAAATCTTTAAATGAAAGACTTTAAGTAATTTTCATCAAATCGTTCGAGCCGTTTACGTACAGAGTACCCGCATTAAAAATTGAACCCCTGCAGAATAAAAAACATCAACATAGGAGAATGTTGGAATGCGCAAAATCTTTATCCAAAAAACAAATTACAGAAGGTTGCAGAAAAATGTTGAGACAACTTCAAAAAGGCAAAAATATAACTCAATTCCCAACAAATTTAATCCAAATTTGTGGAGCTGTGGATATTTTCAAATCCTTTTAGATCTTTAAAAAAAAAAAGTTTCTCTGGACAGAAACAAATTTCGACTAAATTTCACCAGCACATTTATGTTACTTTGAACAAAATAAACAGAGAATTTCAGTAAAAATAAAATAAATCTGTACCACTAAAACCCATGAAGGAGTGCAGTACTTTTTAATAAAGTACTGTTAGCAGACCAACGGTTGGGCAAGGAGGTGATTAGGTCAGAATCATGTTCGACCACCAGATATTTACCCAATTTGGGGTACACGCTTTACAAGACTGGGTGGACCACAGAGGGCTCCAAAACTCACAGAGTTGACACACGGTTGCAGTAACAGAATAAATGATTATCTGTCAGAGAAGGATTCGAACCTGGGTTCTTGGAGTACAGTGCTTTACCACTGAGCCAAGACCGACGAGCATATTGAAGGCTGGTTCAACAAACTATATATACAAACAATATACATATATCAGATTCAATAAAAGTCCAAAACTGTGTTTTAAAGATTATAAAATAAACTAGTTATCGGTAAAGAGGCAACAAGAGCTAAAATATTTTTAATGACGTAACCAAACCTACAGAAACACAAAGAGGTTCTAATCGGCGAGAATGGAATTTGCAAATATTGCTTGTCTTAAACTACTAATACCTGTCATTGTAGGGCTTCATTTTTTTTTGCAGTGATTTTCGTAGGTAGGATTCATCTAGCTAAGATTAAAAAAATCTTAACCCATTCGAGACAGCACATATTTTTGAGACCATCCCCAAAATCCAAATTTTGTTTTGCTTTATATTGGCCATTTTTGATTAGAAAAACATTTTTGCAAGCGAAACTAGTCTAGTTGCTTTGTACAAATAAAATGATTGTGAGTGCAGGTAGCTTCTCAGAATGTTTTTATTACGATGGACCGATTAAACACCATGTGTGCAATATTAAATAAAATAAAATAACATTATTAAATTGAACAACATTTATTCCAATGTCAGGTAACATGACATCCTTACTTTAGGTTCAGTAATGAAGAAAAAGAATATAATTATAGATAAAATGAAACAAATAAAAATAAAAGAATATAAACTCAAATAAACATAAATTTTTAAGAAGCAGTACAAGATAATGAATTTTCCTGGAAATATGACCATTATTTTTGTTGCACAGAATGATAGCTCTTGAAACAACCGCAAAAAATTCAAATCAACAACAAATTTTTTTTTACACACTTCTTGGATAATTTTTGTTCTAAACCAGTTTTGTTCTAACGGCCGCTTCTTACATACTGAATGATAATTTCAATTCATGATGATTGCAAACACGGTGTGCAGTTGATCTTTTTGGCTCGGAAATGCATTGCACACACGGTATGCAATCGATCTCGAATGGATTAAGGCAGTGCAGGAACTTTACGTTTTTGTTTGTATGATAGTGAATATACTATTATTGTAACTTATCAAGAAGTAGCTATTTGTGACATATTCCTTATTATATTTAAGTTGGATATAGTAGTGGATTACCTAATCCCTATTTAGGGAGAGTATAAAAAAAGAACTAACTGTACCACTGCAGGGTCAGGGTTGCAGCACTTAGTAAGGAATTACTGCTATTAGACCAACGGTTGTGCAAGGACATGATTTGGTCAGAATCACGCTCGATCGCCAGATTCGTACCCAATTATTCGAACACACGGCTAGCTCATGGCTTATTTTACTAAGAATACTAAAATAATGAATTAAGACGTCAGTTTGATGAGAAAAATAGTGTTAACTATTAAATGCCGACGTTCGATCCATATTATAGACCTTCTTCAGGACTCCTGTAAGGCTGAAAATTTAAATAGATTGAAGCTCATAAAATAATTAATTAGAATTGAATAATTATTCAATATTTTAAAAAATCTTTGAGATTTATTGTTTGTTTACTTTCTTTTTTTTTACATTACGTTTTGTTTTTTTTAACTGGAATTTAGACAGTTACTTCCAAAACGATGTGATAAAAAAAAAGTTATGTTCTTGATCTTCACAGAGTTCCAATTCATCGCACCAAAAATGAATGACCTTTGGATTAAAGTACGCTTCTGATTCAAACATAACACGGAAACACCACTGGTGTTTTGTTAAAAGAGTTGAATTTAAATAATAGAAATTTTTCGTATTTTTTACTGGAATAGGTACTAATTAGATTAACTATGTGAAACGCAATCTGGTAAATTTTAGGTTCTAAAAAATTTGCAACCTGCAAGTATTGGAGGTTTTTAATCCAAAAACAACCTTCTATACCATGTAAAATACATCGGAAAATTGTTGGAAACAAAACAAAAATTAAACTAAAACAGAGATCTGGTTTAATGTTCATAGTACTCACTTTGAGCAAGATTTCCTGAAAACAGGAATAACGTATCTTAATGACGATCAATATAAATGATATATCTCATTCCTTTACGTAATTCAATGACATCACTAGATGTTTCTGATTACTAAGAATCATCAGATATTCAAATTTGTTCTTGTTAATTTACTCGACTAAGAAGTGATAAACCGCGACAGCTATTGTTTGATGAGAGCCGGCAATCATCACTTCTACCAGTCATTCATCATTAGACATGCAAATTATAACCTGATAGTGATTGGATAATGATGATAAGGTTAATCGTTTAAGGAATATTTTATTTTATTTTCTATTATATCTGGTAGAGTTTCCTCTTGGCGTAAATCGTTATGTTTTGTTTTTTTCCATTTTTTTTTTGTATGTATTTTGTGGTTTTGTCTATAAGTTAGTAATTATTGTGTGCTGGACAATTTATCCTAAAATACTTCAAATGAGGAATCTATCAAAAGAAAATATATCAAATGAAAAGTTATAATTTAGAATTATTATCGGAGTACCTCATTTAGTAAGTTATAAGTTAATTTTACTTCAAAATATTGAAAATTTTTGTATAAAAAAATTAATTTGTCAATAAAACCTTTTCTTTTAAAAGTGAATATATTAGCTGAGTGAAAACTTCTTAAATATATAATTTTCGGGTTTATTATATACTTTTTTATTGGTTTCACTATATTTTTTTTATTTGTCTTCATAATTTGAGGATCTAATTCATGTTTATTTTTGTTTTTCAGGGAAGATATGGAGAAAGTGAATATAAAATTTCATGAAAACGGAACTGTAAGCTTTCAACACAACAAAATTCTTCGGTTCGTGCCAGATTTGTCAGTCAGAAGAGATTCCAAACTTATCATACCAAATATTCCATTGCTTGTAAGTGATAACCCATTACTTATTATTTCAATTTTGTTTTTATGTTATAAAAATATATTTGCGGAAAACTAAAAATTTTTTAAAATAAATCAGGTACCTAATGTTAGAGTGAAAAAAAAACATTTATTGGTCAGTACAAAATTCTAGGAAATATATTTTCTTTATTGCATATACTATCAATTTTATCAAGTCTTTCATATCCTGCAACAATGTCATAAAATTGCATGGGGTATTCATTCATTATGAACATAAAGTTTCTGTGCCATGAATAATAAAAGGAAAGAAAAGAACAATTGTTATTTCAATGAGTTGGCTCAGGATTTTGTTAAATAGGTATAGGACAGCTGGATCAGCATCTGTAAAAATTGTAAAAATGTCAATACTTTACCTTGAAAATATTGTATTGGGTTCTGAGGATAAACACTGTTTTCTACAAATAAGAAGTAAGGGAATCTTATTTTATGATCCATCCTTGTATGTATGTATGTATGTTTATTAATATACGTATATATATTAGTTCCAAGCTTTGAAGTTTGTTCTTGGTGGGCTTGATACAATGAAGTTCTCCAAATAGCTCTGGATATTGTAAAGTTACTTAGTTATATATAGTATACTATTATATAAATAGCTGTCAGAAAGATATCCGAAAGATCCGGCTTTTTTGGAGAAATACAAAAATCAAATCAAGTTACATTTACTCTTAGATGTTCAAACTCCCTGCAGCTAACATTTTACAATATTCCGTTAACAAAATAAAACAGAGACAAAACTTGGTACTCATGATGGATAGATAACTGAACTGGAAATCACTTGTGACAGCTTTAAAAAAAAAAATGAATTTTGTTATTCGTTCTGAGCTATCTGCTCATAAAAATAATTCATTACTTACTAAAAAAATTCTCATACACAGAACCATTTGTGACTGACGTATTAAAAAACAGTACAAACATTTTCATGACTCACTTGCTTGACACTCCAACCTAATGGTAGAAACGTGAAAGTTTTATAATGGAGCACAAATCTACATGATATGCCAAAGGGTGTTTGTAAATTTAAAAATAATGCTATACATGATTCCTAAAGGGTATACCCAGGATCAAATCTAGGGAGGCAATCCATGGTCATTCAGGTAGTGACATTTCAGTACGGAAAAGGTGAATGGAACCAAAATTTTACATAATTATAGCAGTACTTACTTTATTAGTTATTACAATTATTTTCTTGATAAAAAAAAAAGATTTTTTTTCACTTCTAGAGGAGGGGGCAGCAGCCTTAAAATCACTCATCTGCAAATTCAAACCTATTTATTCTCAAACCTTACCCATAATCTTGTTGGCTCAAGAACATAAAATAATTTAACATTATAAAAAAGATTTCTAAACTTTGGTGTTTTATTTATTGAATTTGTATATTTATTTTATTTTTTAATTTCAGACCCTCACGTCTAAGAGTGCATCATTGCCACATATAATGCGTATTGCTCTATCAATGGGCTTGAAAACTTTGTATAGAGGGCAAGAATTCACTTCGGTTACTGCAGATGAACTTCTTTTTGGCTATGAAGAGCAGCTGATCAACCTGGCTCACAGATTCTATCCAAGGGGAAAAAGGCCGCCTGCTAAAATGGGTCTTCTTATTGGGGTAAGAAATGAATATTTTTCCAAAGAGTGATCCTCAAACAATAGACAAATTTTAACAAAAAACTCATATCCAAAAAATAATTTGGACTATTTCTAAGTTAATTTTAAGCTAAGACCACAATCAAGAAAGACTTCAACATAAAATTTACCACTTACTATTATTATACCATAAAATTTTAATAGACATTATTTCAACCATTGTAATGCCAAGCCATTACATTGTAATTTGCAAGTTCTGTAAGTATTACATCAAGAAGGACTATACCATTACTTGACAATAATATTTGAATAATACAAAGAAAAATGGTGACTTTTTTTTATCTAATTTAATAAAACAAGAATTCTATTTAATTACAAAATGAAACTATTGTATATAAAGAATTTCACAATAATGATCCAATTTTATAAATGTAGACTGAAAGGAGAATTAAAATTATGAAAGTGAGTATTGGTCAATGTACCACATGTTGCAATCTTTCGAAGGAGATCATAACAAAAAACAATAGAACATATTCCCAGGGCCAAATAATTAAAAAAACATTATTAGCTTTATGATTAATTCAAACTATCTGAAAGTTTATTCAAATATTCCTAATTTTTTTTTTAATTTACTGCTGCTACAGGAAAAATTAGGTAATGTATATTTATTCAAATAGAAATCTCTTTCAAATGTAAAATTTCCTTTAAAGATACCTTTCTTCTCTATACTCCTATTAATCTGTTTTATAGCTACCTAAGAGAATGTTTAAAAATTAAATATCAAGAATAATATAAGTCAATGTACAGGTTATTAGGAAAATATGTTCAGTTGTACAAGCATATTCAAAGTAAATTTCATGTTTAGAATAACTTATTTCTGACCTGTAACTTATCATATTAGTTATACAAACTCCTACCTCCTTTCATAGGAGTTTATTAGCTCTCCTACGTAAATTTAACCTGCTTGTATTTTTTTTTTTTTTTTTTTTTAATGGGAATTATTTCTGTACCTTGGTGAAAGAAGGGACAATATTAATTTTATTTATTTTGAGAAAAAACTGTTTCAGAGCACATTGCCCATTATTTATTTTATTCTGGATTTGATATTTTCTTTTTGAAGTCTTCAAAACTTTAAGTCTAATAAGATTAGGCCATTGACTTTAACATCATTTATTACTATAAGATTTTCAAATTAAGAAATAGCATAAACACAAAGTTGGTATGTTTAGACATTGGCTCTTCTTTTACCAAGGTACATGTTTGTGAAAGGTTTGACGTAAGAATGGTTTTTGTTGAACAATTAAACACTTCTCTTATTGGTCTAATCATATATTTACAGTTATATACAAAATATTTTTTGATTGTACATTATAATTATTACATAGCTATTAGATTAAATCTTGTTTAAGTATTGATAATATTAGAGTTATACTCAGTTTAGTCCAACAAAAACAAGATTAAACACATATTTACATTATATTCCTTGAATTTTTCAGAGAAACACAAGTATTATGAATGATGTTGAAACCATATATACTGGCCATACAGATATGAAGGACTTTGGCTTACTTGCTAAGTTAAACGGATTAGATCATCTGCCATATTGGGACTCGGAACCTTGCAACTCAATTAAAGCTTCTGAAGGTTAGTAATGATGAATAAAATTAATTATGTCTAGAAATAAATTGAAACTATAGCTATTTTATAATTTATATAAGAATTTTTAGAGCTAATAAAATAAAATAAATTTTCAGGCTCATTCTTTCCTCCAAGGGAAACAACGAAAGAAGACGTAGTTCACATATATGATAAGGACATATGCAGAATTTGGCCATTTAAATATCGATATGACATGGAAAAGAATGGAATAAATGTGGGCTATTACACTCTCGACGAAAACACATTCACTTCTGGAGATAAATATGCAGATAATAAATGCTTTTGTCCTGGTAGGCAAGAGTGCCCACCAGATGGCATACAAGATATAAGCCCTTGCCAATTCGGTAAGTTCTTAATGGTGATCTGGTTTTAAAGCTATTTTTTTTCTTAGTATACATAATATATTTGCACTGAAAGGAAGTAAAGGGTTGAATGATCCGCTTCGAGACTTTACAATAATTTTCAGTACTTTTAAATAATTATTTTTTAACATTATTCCTGTCTTTGCTTGTTTTTATTTAAATAATAAGTCATTAAATAATGAAAATTTAATACATTTTTCAAACAAGATTCAGTATAGTAACTGACTAAAAAAAGGGATATGGAAACATATCATTTAGGTAATGTAGGATTTTCATTTAAAATGTTGGTTTTAACACCTACTTTAGGGTGTGATGTGGAGTTTGAGGTGTAAGCCAGACGCGTTATAGGTTAGTCTCTCTCGTGTGTGTTGATATTATCAGTCTCAAAGCGATTATTAACAGAACCTTTTGTTGTGTGTCAGATCCAAAAGATCCTAAGATGAATTATAGTAAAACATTTGTGTTTTGACGAAGAATACGAGAGAATATAGTGAGTTGACGGATGACC
>NW_027111379.1:16951-40008 GCF_000696795.3 Halyomorpha halys | reverse complement strand
AGTGTAAATGACCCTAGTGGTCGAAACACTTAAATAAATAAAACAAACAAACACCTACTTTACTGAGGAAAATTTAAATTTTAAAATTAACTAAAAAAGTTAATTATTTTTACAACTATTGGTATATCAACCATATCAACTATTGGTACTAAACTCCTCAATTCTACATTATTAATAGTGAAACTATATTTATAATTGTTTGATTTGATGTTGTACTGTCTATTAAAAATTAATTTCATTCTATAGATTATTAAAAATTCTTTCAAGCTTAACTATCGAAGCTTCTCATTCATAGAGAGATAATCCAGATTATATTTAGATTTATATTATAGAAATAATAATAATTTGCTTAATTTAATCAAAAGCATATCGATTTGAATTTGAGAATAAAAATTATAAAATAAGGCAGGGGCTTCAATGACTCATTCTAGTCTTTCCTAAGTTGGGGAATTCTTCTATCCTCCTAGTGTTAACATACAAGTAGAATGTATTAAAAGAAGTTAATGATTTTTTGGTTTTGAGTAGACCCATAAGTAACCACAGATCTCACCCAAATTTATTCTATTTTATTGTATAAAATTCAATTAGATCTCTCTATCTGTTATCTAAATACCATATTATTTAAATACAAGATTTTATAAAGTTCATAAGGTTCTTATTTGTTTTTGCTTAAAATTAAAATTTTTTTAGGGTTAGAGAAATTGTTGAAATAAACAGAGCAAAAATGCAGCCTGGTAGAGTCCTCATGATTTTCAAAAGGTCTATTATTACAACAAAAATATTAAAATAAAACATGTTTACTTTTCCTATTAGCTCATGAGTAATACTTATTCTGAATTTGTAGTACTCCTATTATATACAATATATATGATGAATATACATGATTAATACTTATTCTGAAGTTGTAGTACTCCTATTATATACAATATATATGATGAATATACATGAGTAATACTCCTCCCCTCTTGAACTCATTGTATACTCAAACAAAAAGGCTAACTGCCACCAAGATATCAGTGTGTAATCATGATTGCTCAAGGAAATTAATTTTAGTTGTTTAAAAACAAAAGAAAAATATTAGTTAAGAATTAATACAAAAACTTTATTTTTAAAATGGATTTTTCTGTATTCAATAATTTATATTTTATTTCAATCATAGATGCTCCTATCTATACATCTCTTCCTCACTACTATGGAGTTGATAATCCTGAAATAACTGATGTTGTAGAAGGTTTAAACCCAAATAAAGAAAAACATGAACCTTACATTAAGCTTCAACAGGTGAGAAAATTCTTAGTTCTGTTACTGTCTATTAGATCAATCGAATTACTTTTTCTTATTACTTGCAATAATATTTTTTGGGATAACATAACAAAAATGAATTAGTCAAACTAAGCCCCTTGGCTTCTATAACATTCTCTCAATTAAGAAGTTTTTAATGCCCTCCTCATAAATGTCCATAATCTTAAAAAAAAAAACCACAAAATCTTTTCACCATTTTTAAAAACCTGAGTCTTTAAAAAAATAAATTCAAGTAATTGGTTGTTGATTTGTAGAAACTATGTCTTCAATTTTTAAGCCTGGAAATTTTTGTATAATCAATACACAAAATGGATAATCATCATTCAATACAAAAATATAGTAATTAATTAATAAATTGTTAATATATTCACTAATGTTTTACTAATGTCACCTTCAATAGTAAATCACGTGATAAAACCAGTATTCCAGTACAGTTGGTCCCAGTATAGCAAATTGTTAACAACTTGGTAAAACCAAATGTTAAACTCTCGTGTAACTTGTCTCTTTTTAATTTTTATGGACTGATATTTCGGATTGATGTTGTCCATAAACTGTCCCTGAATTGATTATTGCTTAACTGCCTATTTGCCACCAATTTATTTTGTCAGTTATTAATACATCATTAAATATCTCTTAATTATACTTTTTTTTTTTTTAATTTAAGGGTTCCTAGTTTCTTTATTTTATTTTAGGGCTAAGTTCACTGGGTTATTGTGTATTTGCTGTATTTATTTATCTATACCATCACAAGTTAAAATATAGCAAGATAAAGGCATTAAATTCTCTACATATATGTTTATATTCATAATGAAAAGTAATAAATTTATTTTTTGCAGAAACTTGGAGTTCCATTGGAGGTTCTAATAAGGATACAACTTAACCTAAAAGTGACACAGTCTAATCTCTCTCCAACAAAGAAATTTCCGTCAATGTATTTTCCCATTATGTGGGTAGAGGAGGTACGATTTGAACATAAAGAAATTAAATATTTTTAAATATTGTAACAGAAAAAAAATCTTTTAGTTTTTATAGAATCATAGTGGTCTAGGTCAATTTTTATTTGTTGTGATTAATTAAATTTTTTGTATATGTAATTAAATGATATTTTTTTTAATTAGAGATATATTATTTAAATGCATTAGTTTAAATAGTATATATTTATTTTCAGTTTTTTATGCACCAGCTCAAATAATAATCTGCCAAGTAAAACTTTTAATACAGCAAATGTATTTTTTTACCTTAAATATTGAAATATATTTCCATTAAATATTATATTAATTACCCTACATCTGAATATTTTCTAAAAAAAGGTCAAAGCTTCATTGGTATAAGCTCTCCCCAAAAAATAATAAAAAGAATTTAAAATAATTCTTTAGTTACTAATAAAACTAACTTGATGTTTATTGAACAAAATTTGTCTATAATGTATACCTTTGTACAAGGTACTTTTAGACTTTTGACAAAGTCACCTTATCAAAAGAAAATGTAATGTTCCTTATCAAGATCTGAACTCAGTTCATTTAGGTTAAGAGAGCAGGTAAGGCAGCCAGCATTATATATGCAAGGTTGCCTTACACTTTTGGTTTAGAAAGAATTAATTGTAAATAAACAAACTTCATAAGTAATCATTTTATTTAATTAATTAAATCAAAATTGAGAGTTACATGGCAGTCTTGAATATTAGATATTTCAATAACACTTTGTCTGGTATGTAGCTCAAAGTTCTGCATTGGTAACTTTTTTTAGTAGTTCTTTCAATTGTATTTTTTAAAAATCATATTATAAATCTCAACTATATTAATTTGATTTATTTGAATAAGTATTAATATGTTGAACTACTTTTTGATATTTTTCAAACTGAATCCCGAATTATTTTGCAACTTTTGAATTATTGCCTCTTTTTCTGAATTATGACTATTTTTATGAACTAACGTAATGTATTAATTATTTTTTGTTCTTTCTTTAGGGAGCTGAAGAGTTACCTGATTACCTCATTAGATGGATATATCTCAGTACAACATTGTCACCTTGGCTAGTTCCAATCTGCTCATACGGAATCATTGCCTTTGGTGCTTTAATGATACTATCAATATTCTTCCGTGCTTATCGAAAAGTAGTCTTTACAAGAGACAACATCGAACGTGGGAAGAGAAAGATTCTAAGACGAGGTTCTTCTTTCTTCGTAAATGGACAACATCGTCTTCTAATTATAAGAGACTCTTACACACTTCTACAAAACCAACCAGAAATAGCAGAAACATCTCTCATTCCTGATCCTGAAATTTCCTAACAAATACTTCCAAAATTCTGAGAACAATTAATAAAGATATAGATTAAAATTGTTTGAAAAAAAAAAAAAAAAAAAAAAAGAAGAACTTGTAAATATTTCCTAAACTTTATCAAATGTACAAACTTTTATTCAATAGAAATAAGCATGATAATAGAAAATATACACCTTCATGTGATCATTAGAGCATATTTTATCATATGTGATGTATATAAATAAGAAGACTTTTCAAAATAGAATCAGTGAGTTCGAATGTGTGTACATAGCTCTCTTAAAATTAAGTGGTGAAGTATTCCATACTCAGGCCTATTTTAGTTTAAATAGTTGAGTCATGTAAAGGCCAATGTTAGTACTAGTCTATATATTATCACCACAAGAAAACTTTTCAGAAAAATGAAAAAAAAAAATTGCGCGATCTGACCGTTGTTATAGTCAATGCCTTATATTGTTGGTTGTAGTGCTATGCTATAGTGTTGATAGAATCAAGACTGTATCCTAGCCTAGTTTATGAGTATTATTAAATTGTTAATAGATGTAATTTAGTTTAATATTATTTTAAAATATTAGAGGAAAAAAAAAAAAACCAAACCATTTAGTTTTGGTAGGTAATTTGTAAATAAATATTAATACAAACCAAGTGATAGTTGTAATGATTGTACAAAATTTTGAATTGGTTTTAATTTTATCAATAGGCATTGCATTTTCCTTTATTTAACTTGAGGTGAATTAATGATCATTGTAAAATTATATTTCACCTCTTTAAAAATAATGTAGGTTTTCATTTATTCAGTGTCACTGAAAGTGGCATGAGATAAGAGAAAAAAAGTGGTTGTCCAATTGATTGCTAATGTGATAAAATGTTGCTACTTGAAGTACAGGAATGGAATTTATTACTGTTCATTGAAAAATTATATCTTCTGAACTATATGAGCTATGACCTAATTTGATTTAATCTATCTAATTCTTAACCTTAGAACTTATATAACTTTAGTATAACTTTGGCTTTAAGAGTATAATTTTAAGTTTTCGGTTGGACAAATAGAATTTTAATTAATTTAGAAATTAAAATAAAATCTATACAACTAATCATAACAAGATAATATTAATTGTAAAATTTAAAGTTTGCTATAAATTTAATACTATTTGTTCAACTCAAAAATTTATAATATCAGCAAATAATATTTTCAAATATTTATTTTACCAAAGATATACTTTTTTATATTTAGTCTAGATTGTATACTAAATTATGTTAATGTAGCTCATTTAGGCTTGGATGAATAATATCACAAAAGGTAGTGACTTAACTAGTTTTTATGAAGTTTGTACAACCGTTTTTCACATTTTGTCATCTTATCGATCTCAGAGACAACCTCAACAGAGATTGATTTATTATAAAAAATGAAAATATAATGATAATTTTTTTATATAATGAAATTAATTAAACATACTTTATTAATTAAATTATTTTGTATTTTATCTTAAGAGTAAAAAAAAATGGCCATTCGGATTGTTTGTTTTGGTTTTTGATCAAATAATAGTAACTTTATTTTATATTAAATGTTATATTAAGCAAATTAGGGCTGGTTTTATTTTATTTTATTTTTTTTAATAGCCTTTTTCCAAAAAAATGTATTTTTATAAGCAAATTCCAATTGAATATGAATGATAATTTTTTTTTCCCTTGTTGCATGCTTGTATTTATTACAGAATTTATTCAATATGTTGACCTATTAAGGCATTTGAACAAATTCCTGAGCAATATGTTACATTCTTTTTTTAATGATAATCATTAATTCCTAAAGACATTGAAGTAAGTTTTGGTGCATATACATTTAGTGCATTATGCTCTTAAGTGTGTATTGTTGTCTTGATGAATTATCTTATAGAAGTTTTAAAAGGTTTAAATTAATTTAGTTAATCTAGGTATTGGATTTACCACTAGTGAGAAAGGGTGGCCACTTTTTTCTACTCTCAATTCACAAATATTAAAAAATAATAAATATTATTTATTTAAAAATATATATATATTTTTATAATAATTTAAGTATAATATGATTACGAATGCATTCAAGTGTACATAAATTTATATTTAAAATAAAATATTTAATTATATGGTTGATACTCAGAGAAAAACTTGGTAACTCAAATTTTCAAGTAAGGGGATTAAAGTGTAATACTTTACTATATTGAAGTTAATTCCCTAAAAATAATTAAAGTTAATCATTCTCAATAGATTTTCTATAATTATTTTTAAGATGCTATTATTATTTGTCAGATACTATATTATTTTTTTTTGGACATAATGCTATAATTTTTAATCGATTTCCTCTATAATTATAAACTGGGATAGGGCTCAACAAATTTTGAAATGATCTTCTCAAAAACATTGAGTTGTTAGGTTTTTTCAAAGCACCAACCATTTATGAATTAAATATTAAATATTTGTAATATTATAACTCAAAGTATCTCTATTTAGTTTAAATTGGATATAACATTATTATAATATTACAAATATTTAACATTATGTAATGTTAAATATTTGTAATATTATACTATAAAAATATATTTTGATAAATTTGGCATTATAAATAATTAAACTTGTAAATGATTATTTTTAAATTTGAATTTTCTACCTTGGGTGTCAGGTTAAGTCAATTTACTATATGTTTGAGGGTTGTTGATTATTTTTTTTTTTTAAACATATTTAAAATAAAATCTTATTTTAATTTAAAAAGCAAAAATAGAGGCTTTAAAAAATGCTAGTTGTAACTATTTATTTTTTCCAGACTTGTTACAGCTAATATAACAGAACTTGATCTGTATACAATATCAAACAGGGAATTTGCAATGCTAAGTTAAACAATTAGCCAACTTTATATCTGTTTTATAGTTATTTTTCATTTTAAGACTACATTTAATAATTTAGTCTGAATTTTATGATTTATGTAAAGTTTTAATTAATAATTGAAGAGCATTCTTATCTAAAGCTAACATGTACACATCTCATAAATAAAGATTAATTTGACAAATTAAAATTCTACATACAAAAATTATTCAGTTTGTTTTGAAACAATTTTTTTACAGTAATTTTACTTATCTATTTGCAATGTATTCTTAATAATTTTTCAAATCTGGATATTTCTGATTTTTGATAGAATGCTCGTCAAAAAAATTAGAAATCATGAATTATACTTTGTTAAACGACTTTTATTAGAACTTGTAAAATTAATAATAATCTCACAATGAAAACTTGGAGGGGAAAAAAAAAAGATGAAACTCATGGACCAGAATTTAATTAAAATTCTACAAATCATACATAATGTGATATAACCATCTAAGTGCAATTTTATTATATTTGTAAATAAGTGTATATGTATATGATAGTTACATAGTTAAAATGGTGTAGAGTATTGCTCAAAAATTAAATTTCATTATCATATCGTGATATAGTTTAATTGTATAATAAAACCTTTATATGACAATATTGACAATTCATTACTTTTAAATATCCTTGACCCAAAAAAAAAAATATATATAAATAAATATAATATCTGGTAATTTACCTTAGAGTGAAATAAGTATAATTTTATTTTACAAATTCACAAATAAAACTGTGAAGATTTAATCTTTTGTGTCTTTAGATTAAATTTAAACATTAGAAAACAAAAAAATATTTTTTCTTCTGCAATTCCAAACATCTTGAACTTCCATCATTTTGATTCCCTTCTAGTTAAGAATATAAAATTAACACTTTCTCCAGAAAAAAACAAAACAGAAATTGTGTATTGCAAAATGTGTCCATTACTGAAATGATAGACAGCAGAGTAAGTGTTATAAAATATTCTGAAACAATATTTCATTTTCAAGTAACATTTAAAACCATTGTTCAACATATGTTAATCATTAGAAGTGATATGAAATAATATTAACCCCATGTGCTTCCATTCTGAGTTTTATGAAATGTACTTCGAGATAAACAAAATTAAGTGATGCAAATTTAAATATAACAATTTTTTTTATTAATAAAAATAACAAGAATTTAATGTTATTTTGGAAATGGGTATTCAGGGTGACTTTCCATTAGATTGACTATGCCTTCATTTCCGCGTCCACCAAACATTCTTCCTTCCTCACCACGGTCTAAGGCACTTATCCTTTCGAATTCTTCCTTTGTTAATTCAAAGTCGAATACCTTTTAAAGAAAACTAGGCTTATTATATAATTAATTTTAAAAATATAGAAATGCTGTAAGGATCCTGGAATGTATAATTTTAACAAGATTACTTACATTAATATTTTGTTTGATTCTTGAAGGATTTGTGCTTTTTGGAATAACTGCCACACCATATTCCATCAGGTACCTCAAGAGAATATGGGAAGGTTGCTTCTTGTACTTCTCAGCAATTTTATTAATAGCAGGATCTTCCATAGGATGTAAAATTCGTGCCCTTCAAAGCAAACATATTTTATTCTGAATTAAATTTCTAATAATTATTTATCTAGATCAGTTCAAATAATCATATAAACAATCCATCCTGTATTGATGTGTAGCAAGTTTTAATTAAAATTTCAATGAATTAAAGAGGAAAAGAGTGTAAGTAATTTATTAATGAATCCAGTACTAAAAATATTGTCCAAAAATATCATGTTAAAAATATTGATAAAAAGGAAAGGATGAAAAAAAAAGGTTATAACATCATAGTATGATAGGAACTCCTAAAAGTAATATAATTGACAGGAGTCTAGGAGAATCCATTAGTGCATAGACAATTATGTTCTGTTCACAGAAAGATGCCAAGCCAAAGTGTGAAACTTTTTAATTTTTTTTTTCCGAAATTGTTCAAGTCTGAAGCTTTAAAATAAAAATGAAAATCTGTATGACTAAAGCCCATGAAGAATCAGGGGCTCAATACATTATAAGGAAATTCTATTTTTTGAACAGTGGTTATGCAAAGAGATGCTTTGTTCAAGGTCACACTCATTCACCACATTTTTCTACAATTAAAGGTTAAGAATCATCCACAAAGACCTTAATGTTCCATTTGTAACTGATCTAACCCAAACCAGATATCAATCCTTCCATTACAAACTCCCTAACCACTCAAACCCATTAGTTTCTAATCTTGCTTCCTCTTTTATTCCGGACAATCCTCCGAGGCATCTGAAAAGAAGATGGCCTCGAGACGTTATATTGTAAAAATGTTTTTAGAGTGTTACCAATGGGTAGTTTCTCTTCAAGCTTGTACCATACCATTATGATTTCCTCAAATTTACTTGATGTATTTATGTACAGTTGTAAATATCAATAAATAAATTAGAAAAAAAAAGGTTCAGTCATTGCTGCAGTAACAAAATAAATAATTATCTGCCACAGCCAGATTTGAACCTGTGTCCTGGGAGTAAATTGTACTGTGCCTTATTCACTGAGTGACCCCGCTCCCTCTAAAGTAATAAATCTAAAGTATTTTATTAAATAATGATATCCGGATTCCAAAGAAACTCACCCTTCCATAGAATATCCTCTTTCTTCCATAAATTCCCTATAGCTTGGAGACCCAAGTGGAGAATAAGCACATACAGTCACACCATTCTGTTTACAAAAAGATACCAACTCTTTTTGCTGGAGATAGATGTGTATTTCTACTTGAAGGTTTACTGGGGGAATACAACAGTTGTCAAGAACTCTTTTAATCTGACTTTGATTGAAATTCGATAAACCTATACTTTTTGTTCGACCAGCATCAACTTGTGCTTCCATGGCCTAAAAAATAATTAATATTGACTTTATAATAATGAGCAGTTTAAAATATATTAATTTATTTTGAAAATATTGTTACATTAATATATTTTTGTTACAGCATGAAAGCTTTTATACATATACTTAATTTAAATACTCTCACATATGGAGAAATATTAATGCTTTTATGATATAAAACAAGAAAAACAGCATATATATGTTTTGTTTCACATAAATATACATATACTTTCGAAGTAGGTTACGTCCAGTGAAGACCAAATATTTTTGTTGCTGAGTGTGACACAGTAGTGGAAGTGAAAGGTACTAAATGAAGGGAATGAGGAGTATATTTTCTGGCTTGGTTTTGGCAAAGACCTGGTGAAAAATATTTATAGGTTTTTTTTTATCTTTTTCCTTCTGTCATTCTGCAGTAAAGAACATGTTTCAAACTTTAATTGATAGGTTACTTCTTCTGAAGGTATAAAGGTATGTGTAATCATTGAGTTATTCAAAATCTATTCATGATTAAGAGGCAAATATCAATTTTGATTGTTAATCTCGTTCATTCCTAAAATGTGACAGTGGATTACTTTGAATCAAAAATATGAGGTACTTTACTTAAGTAAATCTGTCCTCATTTGTGTTATTAAGTCTACTCATGCTTTAGTTTATTTTATGATTGTTTTTAATTTTTAACATCCTTGAATACAATAGTAATTTCAAATGAATTTAAAAAAAAAGAAAGTTCTTAATTTAGATTTTTTATATCTAGATTCATATTAAATAATTTTTTTCTATATATTTTTAATCCATTTTTATTTCTGAGAAACTGTACATTAAGTTTGAAAAAACAAACCTTCATTTTTTCATAGAACTTTCAAACATAAATAGTTTTTTAAATTTTATTTTGCTTGATATATTTTTTATGGTTCCTTTTTTCAATGATTTCAAACTTAAATTGTACCAGCAATTAATCGTTAGGTGTTTAGAAAGTGCTGTCAAATCTCCCTACATACCTGTCAGTGTTTCTCCACATTTTGAAAAAAATAAAAATAAATACACAGATATGAACACTGTGCAAACTAATTGTTTTTTTCTTTCATATATTCATATATTCCCTGAAAAAGCTGAAGTTTAAATTTCAGACTTTTCTGACTCTTGAAGTGGATCAAAAATCATATTGTAACAGTTATTATTATAAAATAAATATACTAAAATTGTCTTTTTTTTCAATTAATGTAATCTATTTTTCTACACAGAATATGTTCTTTTTGTACCATTTGTACAAATAATTACAAAATTAAATAATACAAATGCTAAATAAATATAATAAATCTTACAGCTACGTGTTCATTAGATTTTTTATTTATTAGTTTATTTGTTAATTAGTTGTTTAAATTTCTGTATAATAGAATTTATTATAAAATACGTTTTACTATTTGTTCTTAATAAAATAATCTATGATATTGGCTCTGAATTATTCACTAATAATGTTCTAAATAATCCTGAAAAGAATCAATATTCAATTAGTTGTATTAGTAATCCTATTAGCTCACAATGAAGCAAAGGGCTTCACTGATCTCGATCATTAGCCAAATGTTTCACTTCTCTCCACTGCCATCCTGACTGGTTCACCTTCTTCAACACTGATCTCTTCCACATGTTCCTAGGTCGGCCTTCTTCCGAGCACCCTTCGGATTCCAATCAAGTACATCTTTCTCTATACTACTGTGATGCTTCCTCAAGGTGTGACCAATCCACTTCCATTACCGTTTCTTAATCAATTTCTCTATTGGCCTGAGGTCAGTTTGCTGTCTTAATTCTTTATTAGAAATGGTTTCAGGTCAGTGTATGCCAAGTAGTCTTCTCTATCAACAAATACTTGGAATTTTGGTGTTGTTCTTACAGAGACCCTCAAAGTTTTGGATGCACACAAGAGTACTGAGGGTACATTTGTTTTAAAAAGGCACAGTTTGGTAACCTGAGAGATGCTCTTGTTCCTCCTATAAATACTTAATATTCAATGTGGTTGTAATATTTTTTAGTTTATGCATTATTATAAAAATTTCCTTATTACAAAGTATTTTGGGATTTTCTTAAAACAATATAAAAAATATTTAAGAAATTACTTAATAGTTTTATTAATAACAGAATCTATCACTTCCTATTTTATAAGGCCTTCTGCATATGGAGCTACTGGAAAAGAACTAAGGAGTGATCAGTCAGTAACTCAGATTTGTGACCAATTACAAACTCAGTGGTGACTTGACTCCATACATGAGACTACTCATCTGCAATCAAAATCTCTCTCTACTTCATTCGATGTTGTCAAGGAAATTGATCATGAAATATCTTCAGAAAACTCAAGCGATGATGAAACCATCAAGTTTTATTATTATCTCAGGAGGAGGAGAAGAATAGTAAGCAAGTTTTGGGTACACCAATACCTTGAAAGTAATGTTCAGAAGTGGTTGTTTGTTCCTGCTAAATAGATTTTATGATGTTCCCGACTTCTACCCGTGCCTTATCCATTTCATCCTTCTTTGAATAGCATAAAAAGGTGAAAATTATATGAAATGGGATGTTTTTCAACTTCTCCCACAAGCAACAGGTTGGCCTGTTGGTGACACATCTTCAAGAATTTAGAAACTGAAATCACCAGGGAGCTGGTTACAAACGGATTTCTGTGAATCACAAACGAGTCCACTACCAGCAGCACCTAGTATGGCATCCCATTATATTACACAGGAAGAGAGTCAAAGTAAACTAGTTAGTATTTTGCATCATTGATAAGTTCCGTTTCAGTGCATATGGCCTAATTTCAACAGAATATAAACTAATTACAAAAAAAAAAGTATAAATATTATCTAATATCTGGTATTAAAATACAATTAATAAAATAATTACAATTATTTTAAATTATGAAATATCAAACCTTTATTAAAATATGATATTTAGAATCTTCTTTGTCTATATACTGTTCTAAAGATTCAATATTTCTTATATCAAATTAATATCATTGTTTTTATAGTTAAAACTAAATCTATTGATTAATAAACCAACAGTTTCTTATAACCTGAGTTAATATTATACTATCTGTTGCATAAAATACCATAGATTTATAGTTTTAAATACTTAATTACTTTAAAATTAAATCTTGATTAAAATATACTTATAAACAATAGATAATAAATAACTATAAAATGTTAAGCAATATTCCTGTTTTTTGTCTATTCATTTTTAACTTACTCTCCATATTTCAAGAATATTGGTACTATGATCTATTAAAAGCCTTCCATTTTCATCTTTGGGAAAAATCTCATCAAAACCTTTATTGACCATTCCAACTGGAATATGAATCAAATATAAATCTATATAATCGAGCTGCAGATTTTCAAGAGACTTCTTGAGAAAAACTTCAACATCTTCTGCTCTATTTCCGATCATTGGTAGCTGTAACACAGATAGATGTAAAATAAAGAGATTTCATAAATATATAGAACATAAATATAATAAAATTGAAACCTTTGTGACAATGAACATATCTTCTCTTTTTATTTTTCCCCTACTGAAAATTTTTGCCAGTGATGCTCCTATAGCAGTTTCATTTTGGTACGAATATGCTGTGTCAATGTGCCTGTAACCTGCTTCAATTGCTGTATACAAAGTAGTATCTATTTCTTCTGGAGTAGACTGTAAAAATAAGGTTTCTCGTAAAAGTTGAAATAAGGAAGAAATTTACTATTATTTTCTTAGTACATTAAAAAAACATTTGGTGAGTTTACACACTTACTGCTTTGGATGCAAAGTACAATAATAAATATGTTTGTTATGTCTTTCTTAATATTGATCTTATTAAAATGTTAGTATAAGCGGGGAAAGTAAGTCTAGCAGGAAAGGCCTTTTGTCCCTTTTTGTCAAAATGACGATTCTTTTTGTTTTAGTTTAGCATTGTAGAAACTTTAATTATCTTTCAAATGATCATCTGAAATAATCCAGGAGATTTATTGGTTTTGAATGAGTTTCTTTGGAAGCATATTTTGAATTTCTATAAAAAATATGGATACAAAGTTTGTATTCTGTATCTTTGCTGTTGCTAATCCAGTTTTTGTTTTGTTTTGTAGAAATTTTAATTACTTTTGAACGATAATATATATGATTTTAGTTTTTGTTTGGGACAGGTATGTTTATTATTACTGTTCAATGTTTGTTAATAAGGCTGTTCCATTGTTCAGAGCAGTGTCATAATGTCACTATCTACTGTTTTATTTACAAATCAAATAATAAAACTTATTTTCTACAACACTAATGGCACTGATAAATTACCCCATGGGGACACAAAAACTGTATAGTTTCCAATTATGTTTAAATAATCTGGAATAAATGTGAAGATTACAGTAATGTAATTTTAAATTACTATTCTAGTCATTCCTTCCATATAAAGTACAATGTTATAAATAACGACATAAATAAGGTAATAAAAAATACTGATTTGAGTAGATTGAATGGAATTAAGAGTAAAATGTTAAATATACTACTGGAAAATGTTTACTATAAAAATTTGGGATATGGATCTCAAGAAATCAATACAAAATAATACAGTCAGTAAGAAGTTTTATGGATATATTGCATAAAAGTTGATATTGATATCCTTTAAAGAATACATGGCTGAATACTCCTTATGCTATAGTCTCACTAATAAGATTAAAAATTATTACAGCAAAATAAAGGACAAAATAGAAACAAAAAATCAATCAGGATTGATATATAAAGTGCCATGTTTGAATTGTCCAGGAATATACACAGGAGAAACTAAACAATAATTGGAAGAAAGAATTTTTCAGTATAGTAATGATATAAAAAGAAGGATAAAGACACAAAGAATACAGCATTAGTGCAACATGTATCTAAAAATAAACAAATATTTGATTTTGAAAATACAATGTTTTTATATATATGTACTTTTTGAGTTATACACAAACCCGATTTAATTTTCATTGTCACTTTCTTTCTTGAGTTTACTCTCTAAAAAAAAAGGTAAAGGAAGAAGAGATTTAGTAAGTTGTATCTGAGTTGTTAGATCCATTTTGTGCTAGGTTTTTTGAGTATTGTGAAACTGCTGAAATGTACAGGATGACCCCCATTTGGAACACAGGCAAAATCCAGTCAAATAAAAATCAATCCACCATTTCAAGACATAATCATGGCACAGACCAATGGCCAAAAATGTTATGTAGAGGGTAAAAAAGTAATAATACATCAATTTAATATAAAGCTAACTAATAACTATTGTAACCGAAACCATAGTTACCTCAAATAGAAGAATTCTGGTAGTCAGTATGTGTATTTTACATATATGTTTATTATTTTAAATTCAAAACATTGTTTTTTGTTTTTTTACTATAATAGTAATTAATAATAAGCCTCCACCAATCAAGGTTACAATCTGTATGCTATCAGTTATTTATTCTTTTCTTTTTTTTTTTTTGTCAAATAATATGAAAAATAAATAGGTAGACATATTTTTAATAGCTATTGGTAAGTTCAGAAATAACCCACCTAGGTAAAACATATTTATTTTTCGGATGCCCTATGAAACAAATCATGATATTCCCTCTCTGGGGCTGTATAGATAAAATAATTATACTGCAAGAAACTTCTTTCCACATCATAAAGTAATTGAAGCATATTTGAACTTTGACATTTCTAAAGGAGTTAAAGCGTTCTATACTTCAAAATCTTCATTTTTTCCTTAAAGAATTTCAAGAAGCTTGATTTTGATCTTCAGTAATATTATGTAATAACCTGGATTCTTGTATAACACCTATTCTAATTTTTGAAGGATCCTTGAATTATTTCAGGGATAGTGCTCCCCCAATTCTAGCATGATTTTTGAAAAACAAGATAAACTAAACTCTCAGTTAATTTTTGCCTCACAGCTTCTAACCGACAAAACTTTTCATTGTCAAAAAGTAATATTATATTCCTAAAAAAATATTATATTATATTATATAAAAATAAATTTATATTCCAAAGGAAATAACTTAAACTATAGGAAATTTTAATATGTTGAGTATTTAAAAGTAGGAGTGGGTAGCTGATTGGTAAGACGATGGACAACTAACTCCAAGGAACCGGGTTCGAATCGGGCTGTGGCAGATAATTATTATCTGTTACCTGTAGCCGTTGAGTCAGCCCTGTGGGTTCAGGAGCCCTCCGGGGTCCACCTAGCCTCATAAAGAGGGTACTTTTAATTGGGTAAAAATCTGGTGGTCAAGCGTAAATCTGACCAAATCACCTCCTTGCACAATTGTTCCTCAGGTAACAGTACTTCCTTACAAAGTGCTGCAGCTCTGACCCTTCATGGGTTGTAGTGTTTTTTTGAGTATCTAAAATTTCGAAAACTAATATATAAATCAAGTATACTTAGGTATCAACACTTTTCCACATTTCTGCAAAATTATCTAAATCACAAATTATGGAAACTTAGGCAAAATGTGCTCAGCCATTACATCTTTTTATATATTTATTCAACTTCAACATATAGTTTCTTCAAGTATTATTGGTGAATTACAGGAGCGATCTGGGATCAGAGCCTTAACACATGGAGGAGAATTATCAGTGAACTGCTTGCAGAAACTGGTCAATCAATACCTTATGATATGAAGGCAAGGAGGTTAAGATGAGTGGGACTTGTGGCTGGAAGCAATCCATCAGGACAACTCTAGACAACAATAAATGCCAGTATAGTAGGCAAGAGACCACGCGAGAGGCCAAAAACCAGATGAATAGACAGAATCAACAAAGATGCGAAAGCAGTAGTCCAAGATAGGCAGGTGTGGAGAAGGCTGGTTTGGGCGACTAAAGATCTACAAGGTCTGTGGTGTCAACCAAAAAAAAGGTATTGGGTGAATCAGCAGCTTTAAGATATATTTTTAAAAATGTTAACTCAGCCAACAATTATCAAGCATTATTCTATTTTAAATTTGACCTTATGGATAGATAAAAAAAAATTAATGTTGTACATTTAAGAAATTACATCATTTATGTGGTTTGGAGGATTAAAAAACTGACGTATATATTTTTTTTTTTTTTTTTTTTTTTCGGCCAAGACTCCCATTGGAGTCCTATACTGCTGACGTATATTAGTAAGTCCTGGACTATTACCTCAAGATACAGGAGCCAAAACCAATCAATGAATATGTGGTTCCAAGGAGGGTAGAGAGGAAAACAATGATAAGATCGGGAATATTGCAATAAGAAGTAAGCTAGAAGTAAAACCGGACGAACGTCTAATAGAAGAACGAAGGTTACGGTAGTTTGGCCATATTAAAAAAAATTAGAATACAGGAGGAAAGAATGGCCAAAATAACGTATGAAACAAGAGTGGATAGGAGAAGGTCAAGTGGGAGGTCCAGAAACATTTGGGATGGTGCAGTCAGGGTGGCGTTCGACAGGAAAAGAATGAATTGGAAAAGACGAGGCCATCTGGCGCAGGACTGGGACCTAAGATCAGTCTGTACATGCCACTCTGCTCAGCGGTAGGTAAGGGTATGTTTAAAAAGAATTGTATAAAAAAAAGTTAGAAAATTTATTATCGTTTCAATAAATATTCTTCCTTTTTTATAAATTCCTTATTTATAAGGTCCAGGTGTGGTAAAATAAAATAAAATAAAAACTCAAATAGTAATTAAACTATTTATTGTGAGCCAACGTTTCACCCCACTCTGCAGGGCTTCATCAGGGCTTACTGAATGGAGACAAACACAAAATCATCAGTAAGCCCTACAAAATAGGCGGGGGGGGGGGTGTAGGGTTTATCAGCTCACAATAAATAGTTTAATTACTATTAGATTGATTTTTATTAATATATTCTTGTTTGAGAGTGGTTTAGTTTATTTAAAAACAAATTTGATCCTTTTTTCTCAACTTTATTCTTTTCAAGACCTTCCCACGTTTCGACCTTCAGGTCATTTTCAAGGATACCTTTATTTTGTTGTCATTTTCTCTTTTAAAATTCTTATTAATGCCGGCTAGTTGCCTTTGTCCCATCTATAACTTCTTCTATATAATTCTTTCTTAAATTTAAAGGTTAAAATGTGATATACCCGTTCAGATGATATCCCTACAGCTTCAGCAATCTCACGCACTTTCAGTCGACGATCCTCCATGACCTTTTTATGCACTTTTCCGATAAATTCTGGAGTCGTAGCACTTTTTGGCCGTCCACTATGCGGATCATCATCTAAGTTCTCCTGACCAAATTTAAACTCGGTGGTCCACTTGGCAACAGTTGAATATGAAGGAGCAGAGTCCCCCAGGGTGTCCTGAAAGTCGGTACGAATTTCCTTTGCTTTCATACCTTCCTTTACAAAGTAGTTAATCACTGATCGAATCTCAGTTTTTTCCATTGTCACAAATCACTACGCATAAAAGATTTTTATTTAGAGTTTTCACTGACATTTAGCGGTGATTCCGAGAACTTTTCAAACCATCCTCGTATGATAACATTCTTACTTTTATCAGAAACGTTTACAAATTTTCGGATCTCCAAATGGAAATAAATATTTTTATGGTTCGTCTTAATAGAATTTGTTTCATATTACAAAAAAAGCACACATTTACTTGCATTTATCTCCAGTTTTACTGCAATATATTTAGTTTCAATCACGTTTGTAAATAAGTTCAACACGAGGAGGCCCCTCACCTCCAGATTTAAAAAATAGTACCATTTAGAATGGATATTTCACAAGTAATAAATAAACATTACAGGTAACCTTAAAATACCAAAGGTAGTAAAAGGTAATACCCAAAACGATTTATTCCTTTTTTTCACAGTAAAGCATTCACTAATTACCTGCTTCTTTTCTGTTTTAGAGGGATCGGAAAAAAAAATAAGAAGTTAAAAATATAAAATCACAGGAAGTATACAACGAAGAAACAAAGATCTGAATGCCTGATAACACTGATTAGCGACTGCACACAATCAAAAAGTAAACCACATGCCTTAAATGTTATCAATATTTCATGTCTCCAATAAATTTATAAATGCTTCAACTCATAAGATACTACCTTTTCGAATTTTGTTTCAAAAAATCACAAGTATTTCCTAATTATGACAACCAGAAAAATGCCGTTCTTATGAAATATCCTTCCTGGAGGTAACAAAAAAAGAACGAAAGAGTTCATTTTGAATCAAACCTCTTTTAGATGTTTTCAATTTAATTTATTCCTAGAATATTTTCCGTTCACAAATGTTATAAATTTTATTGCTTCTAGAAATATTATTGAATAAAGAATTTAAAGAGTAATTGAAATATTCTAACCATTTTTTAAGGACCTACCAGCCAGGTCCCCAGGCCTATCACAGGCATCTTCATTTGCCCCGATGTTAGGACACTTTTCGCATTGATCTTGGCCATGTCGAGCGGAGGCTGCTAAAGAACGGCAAACTGGCAACCTCCCAAACTGAACACTGAGGCGATCGCTTGTTTAGACAGGAGTTACGCAATCCCTAAAAAGATGGAAGAGGGGATTGAGTGCCCAGCTGTTTAAAATGTACGAGGCCTTTTTAGAAGGAAAACCCGCTATATCCAATCGGAATTTTTCCAGAAAGTAAAAAATATAAAACTTCAGAATGAAAATATATTTTCCAGCTAATTTTGTAAGACTTTTTTAAATTTCGAAAATTCATCATATCTGCCCAGACAAACAAAATACTTTTAAAAAATGAATCTAGCAGGTTTGAATTCCACAAATTTTTATTCAAAAGTTTGACTTTTGAGTAACACAAAATTTGATATACAGAGTGTTTCAGCGTTATATTTTCTAGCTGAAAATATGAATTAAAGATCTCAACCCGAACCAGATTCTAACCTTCCATTCCTGACAATCCTCCGAGGCGCCTGAAAAGAAGGTGGCCACGAGACCTGCTAATGTAAAATGTCATTAGAGTGCTTCCAATGGGTAGTTGCTCTACCCATGCTGTAACACTCCATTTTAACTAAGATTAAATTTACTGAATGTATTATATAATATACAGTTGTAAATTTCAATAAAGATATTAAAAAAAAGATCTCAATACATTGGTTAGGATATCTCATATATAATATCTTTGAGGAGGCCATTTGTAGCCGAGGGATTTAGAGCGTCAACTTTGACTGCCTCATGACTGCATTGATTTTTGTTTCATGATGGTCCCAAGAAATAACAACTAAGAATAAGTTGGTGTCAAAAAAAAAGAAAGCATTTTTATAAACTTCTTATGATATAATAAATAAGTTAATATGTGTTTTAACTACAGGCGACCCTCGACTTTCGCATAAATCGTTAGTTTACCAAGCAGAAAATACCAGACCATTGAAAGACGAAAATAAATAATTGCTTCCGGTCATTTGGATATCAAATAAAAATACGGATCTTGACCATTTTTTGACCTTCATGAAAGAATGTGATAACAATGGAGAACGTATATCTCAAGTATGTAGAGCAATTGAGAAAAGCACAGCATGTTATAGAAATCTTTGATAACAATAAAATAAAATAATGGGTGGTATTCAACTAACTCTTGACAACTTTACAAAAGAAACCCGAGAGCACTTAACACGCCTCTTTAACTTTATTATGTATACATATTGATAGATAACTACTTTAAAACGTAGGTTTTGGTGCATATTTATTTACAACCCTCTACTTTTGAACATTTGCACACACTATCAGGAACCAATTATGTGTGAAAGTCGAGGGTCTGCTGTACTATAATAATGGAATGTGAACATTAACATCCATGTTGTTCAAAGTTATTAATTTGAGAATTAATAAAAGTTCATCATCTTTCTTCCACATCAGCAGTGGCCTTACGGGACTTAACCTATGTTGTTGTTTTGCTCTCCAGATCTGACAACACTGTTTTTTTTTTTGTTTGGGTTGACATTAAAAAAAAAATCATTGAAGGCCAGGTTAATGGCCTTAATTCGTTACGAAGAAGAACAATTGAAATTCGTGAAACAAAAATTGAATAATTGAAATTTGTGAATCAATAATACATCGTTCAAGCACTGCTAGTGTGGAAGAAAGATGCCGAGTCTGTCTTAATACTGAAAGTAATCACTTTTCAGAGCATTTAATTCGAACATCAATGTTTAAATTCCATTAATATAGTTTTTGGAATATATATTAAAGCAAATATACAGAACAATTAAAATGTTTAGAGGTGAATGCCATCCAAAACAGAGCGTCAACAGACACATCTTTACAAGGAATGTTTTTTCTTGTTTTGAGATCCTTGATTTATACTTTCAGTGAGTATACTTTTGTATACATAATACAACTATACTCAGTGAGTTTGTAAATATGTATATCACCCTAATCTTAATCTTCATTTTTGGCCCACTAGATTCACTATCAGCACGCACGGCGGTCTGACAATTTGTTGAAAAGCTGTTTTTCGAGTCGATGACTTTTACAAGTAGAGTCAAGGTCACTTAGAATTCCTTATCGATTTCGATGGGCAGATTATTTTTTATTTTTATTTTTTTAATATCGCTTAAAAAGTTACTACAAAAGTAACATAAGAAACGAAAGTTAATTATTTACTAGCTCGTAAGCAACTGTGAAATTACGAATTTAGTGAGTTTAATTTGAAGGTTATTTTTTAAATGGAATTTTGAAGATGGTTTTAATCTAAGACGTTTATCAAGCGTTACTGCTTTTCTGTGATAATGACACTATAATTAACTCTCTGTCCTTCATCTCACTAATGAAAATAGTTGAATAAAATTTCCAACAGTGCACTGAAATTGCAAATATTAGCTTTGTGATAGTGGCGACATGAAAAAAAAAAAAAGAAAGAAAATTGACAATTCACAGACATATCTGGAATTTGAAAATGAGACAAAAAAAACCAATATTTTTTCCTAATTAGTTTTGAAAAATATAATATTTAAAAAAGATTGTACTAAAAACAAGGAGAAAAAACAATCAACATAAAAGTTTATAAGAAAATTTCTTAAAAGTAACGTATATTTTTTTAATATGAGTTTTAAGTTTAATATTAATTAATATGCTGCAGATAAAAAAACCCAAGGAGAATAAATGACTGCTAATATTTCCAAAGAGCTCTAATAAAGTGTCTGTGGCGAAAAAGTAAGGAAAAGAAGTTTTAAATTGGCCAAAGTTAAAAAAAAGGCCGAAAGGTCACTAAAATATATGTTGGGTATACAATGAAATCATTTGAGAAGAAAAAAATACAAAGCTTATATAGTTCAATTTTTTACAATTTCGGTTTAATGAGGTTATAATAATATTAATCCTCAATAACTCTGATTTATAATTATTGAAGATATATATTTTCATTAAATACAAGAAAAAAACTGAGAAATGCTAAAAGTAATAAATTTTGCGGCTAATTTTTTTTGTGTGTGTATATAAAAAGAACGGCATTGGAGAGTAAATTAATACTAATATTTCCAAAGAGTTTTAATAAGGTGCCTGTGGCGAAGGAGTAAGGAAAAGAAGTTTGAAACTGTCCAAAGTTAAACAAAAAGCCAATTTTTTTAGAGACCTTTTTCCAATTTTTAAATGTTGGTGAATTTAACAAATATTCCAACTTACTCCTCCTTTTCTTATTTTAAATAGTTGTTTCAAACCCAATATAAGACCATCGTTATATCGGGGTGAAGCGGTGTATGTTTTTCCTTCAATTTAGTACAAGTGCCGGGAAGATAAAAAGGTAGTCATTTCACCCCAATTTTTTATTACTTTAATGAAAACTATGTATAATTACTAGTCAAAACTGATGAGTCTGCCAAGTAGAGGTAGGGCAATAAAAAATGGTGGTTGTTTCAAAACGTAAAAAAAAAAATTATTTTTCATTCGGAGCTCCATATCTTTGAAACTACTAATAATACTAGAAAACCTAAGAGAACATTATTTAAAGTAGAGTAAATTTTCTAAAATATAAGACCTAAAAGAACTATTACGTTCAATAGTTCACGAGATATAGCTTTTTAAAAAGCAACATTTCATAAAAATTGGAAGATTAGTGAAACAAATTTATTTTGAAATATCTATATCTCAAAACCGATTCGACGTTCAAATGTCTATTAACACTCAAATTAAATTTGGTTTAGCGTAATATTAAGTAGTTCCAGACGTTTATCTTCGTTAGAGTAGTAGTTTTCATATTTGCTAAAATAAATTGATTTATGAAAAACATATATCTCAGGAAACATTCGACGCACAGATGTTTGTCAGCACTCAAATATTGAATTAAATGCTAGCTAAATTTACTATAAAATAGTTTATATCGTTTATCTTTGTAGGAGTAGTATTTTTTATGATATGTGACAAAATAAATTCATAAAATGTTTAATTTCTAGTTGTTCGGATAAAATGTATGATTTATGAATAAAATATATCTCAGGAAACATTCGACGCACAGATATTTGTCAGCACTCAAATATTGAATTAAATGCTAGCTAAATTTACTATAAAATAGTTTATATCGTTTATCTTTGTAGGAATAGTATTTTTTATGATATTTGACAACATAAATTCATAAAATGTTTATTTTTTGTTGTTTGGGTTAAATTTTTTGTTTTTTGAAAAAATATATCCCTGAAACCATAAGGCGTACATATGTCTGCCAGGACTCAAAATAAAGGAAGTTTAACTTACTATAAACTGGTTTATGACACGTATCTTTGTAGGGGTAGTAGTTTTTATGATATT
>NW_027111379.1:12529-16351 GCF_000696795.3 Halyomorpha halys | reverse complement strand
GCCACTAACACTTATAATTAAAACGTGTCTCTATCACTTTCCTCGTTATATTTCAGATCACAGTTCTCTCCCCGCTACTCCCTGCTATCGCACTGGAGGTGGCGGGGTTGGACAGAAATTGAAGGTAGTCAAAGCATTTAATATACCACCGTCTAATGAACTCCGGTACTGTAGGTAGGTTCGAGAGTAGAAGAAGGCTTTTTCTTCTTGCACTATGTTGTTCTCACTATCTTCCGAAGCATGGTGTTATGGAAACCCTGAAGGAAGCACTGTGCGCTGCCAGTGTGATAAGTGAAGAATGAAGCATTGTATAGAAATGCCAATCTTAGGATGCTTTTGTATACGTGCATTTTTAGCCGCTGAGAGAGCGCTGGTGTCATTAATAGGAGGTTGAGCCGGTAAGGTCTTATTCTTACCGTCCAGGTTTTATATAATAGGTGGGTAGTTTTTTTTTTCGGCCCTTAAAACAAAATAATAGTTAAACTAATATGTACATATACAAATAAAAGGTCTTGCTCGTGCTGTTTCTTTTTTCTAAAGTGATTTATTTCTAATTTATTGGTGAGTGATTATCAAACTCACATGGTAGTGATTTAGTCAACTTATATGAGAGTGATTAATTTCTAATCAAACTTATATCGTTTATGTACAAAACATGTGGTTTAACAATTATGTATAAAGTTTTTACATAACGGTACAATACAATAGAAATAATACAAAAGTTATTTACATTTATAGATATTTTGTGAGTTTTAACTGGATTTTACAAAATTGTACAGAGATATTACAGGAGTAGGTTCTTCAGATGTTTGATAGATAGAGAGTAATGATCACTTTAAATTACCTGGTCAAATAGTTTTGTACATGGGCTGGTAGAAAATTAAAAAAAAAAAAAATTCGCATGTGGAACATGAGAAAAATTGATATTTTGTATTGAATTTTACCATAGTTGACGAATGTTAGTCAGAAGCTAGTATAGAATCGAAAGAAATGAGAAATGGAGAACTAAAGAAAGTAAAACAAAGAAGAAATGTTAGCCAAACATAAAATCGCCTGGGAACAAATAATAGTTAAATCATGAATAAACGTAAGACCATTCGAACTGATAACCGTTTATTTATTAATATTTTTTCATACTGGAATAAAAGATAAGAACGTTATCTAAAGTGTTGGGCAAATGTGAACTATATATCTGCCACAGATAGTGTTATTTTAAGAGTTATTTCATTCATTGCGATATGAGGTTGCATAATATACTGTATTGCGAACTTGTAAACTTGTAAGTGAACCACGTAAAAAAAAACAATCGATGTGAATAAGAGAAATTACTAAATCTATAAATCACTCTATATATCACTAGTTCGTGCTTATTCGTTACTATCACTAGTTAGCTATTCATTCAATCAGAACTAATCCAAGAGGGACCATTTACAATTGACTGTCTCAACATTTAGCATATGCAGATGATGTAGTCATTGCCGCAAGAACCCGAGCAGCATTAAAAGGAACATTCCAGAGATTCGAAGAAGCAACATTTGAATTGGGCTTTAAGCTGAATGAAGACAAGACAGTATACATTCAAAGAATAAGGAAGAGAATAGTGACGTTCAAAAACCACAGTTTAAGTACCTGGGAAGCCTAGTTACAGATGACAAAAAAGTAGAGAGCGAAATTAGAGGCCAGGATAGCAGCAGGAATTAGATGTTATTTCTCACTGCAGAAAATACTGAATTTTAGAGCTTTTTCTAAAAGAATAAGAGTCGCCATTTACAAAACCATCGTAAGACCAGTGGTAATCTAAGGGGAAGAAAGATGCCCCTTGAGAAGAAAAGCGGAACAGATGCTCAACTCCTGGGAGAGAACGGTATTGAGAAGGATATTGGGAAAAGTCTTGGAGAAGAAGGAATGAGGAACTGATAAATCTGTTCGGAGAACCTAGCATCGTGGCTTTAGTTAAAAGAGCAATTATAAGATGGTTGGGACACGTTGAGAGAATGCCTGATGAAAGTATATCCAAAAAGATGGTTTAAGGCGAACCAGATGGAAAATGGAAAAGAGGACGTCCCCGGATCAGATGGCTGGACGATGTGGAGGAGGATTTGAAGCTCCTGATGGTTGGCAGATGGAAGGAGAAAGCAAGAGACCGTGTAGGCTAGTTGGCTGTTGTGGAAGAGGCCTGGGTTCTTGCAGGCAGTGCAGTGCCATAATAATAATAATAAATCACTCAAAAATTAACTCATTTATAATTTTTAATAATGTTCGTTAATTATCGATAAATAAAAAAAAATCTGAGGTTTTGCCTTTCAAAATGCCTGCACTAATTATCTAACAGGGAGAAAAACAATTTATTGATCAAGTTATGCTGCAGAAATACATTGGGTTGCGGCATGGCATGGCACAGCATACTTATAATAAGTAAAACATTTACTTTTGGAATCATATGGTAGGAGTAATTAAAATACATGCTAATAGTATGTGTTTTTTTTTCTATTTCTATCTTTTTCCTATACATACTCGTATATAAGACAGAGTGATACATAAGCTTATACAATAAACAGAACAGTCATTCATTTGAACCAGTGACCCGAAGACGCATTAGTTGTAACGAAACTTTAAACACAGAAGAAACATTCGGTTTCTATTTATATAATAGTTATATTTCTATATAATAGGTAATTATGTTTATCTTTGTAAGAGTAATGCAGGTAACTGCAGGAGGCACCCAGACGGATGCGTACCAGAAGGGCCTACCGAACGGTTATTGCTAAAATAAATTGATTTATAGTTGTTCGGACAAGTTTGATTTATGAAAAACTTCATTTCAGAAACCATTAGACGTACAGATGTCTGCCAGCGCTCAAATTGAAGCTATTTAAATTTACTACAAAGTATTTAATAATGTTTATCTATGTAGAAGTAGTAGTTTTTATGATATTTGACAAAATAAACTCACAAAATGTTAATTTATAGTTGTTCGTATAAAATTTTTTAAAAAATATGTATATATAAGACGCACATATGTCTGCCAACACTGAAAATAAAGGATATTTAACTTTCTATAAAGTAGTTTATGACACTTATCTTCGTAGGGATAGTAGTTTTTATGATATTCACATATGAATATAAATTTAGCAAATTTAAATTTGCCCGAACAACTATACAATATATTTTAGCAAATTTCATGTAAACTATTACTCCTACGAAGATAAACATCATAAACTACTTTTTAGCTCATTAAACTAACTTTAATTTGAGTGCTAACAGACATCTGTACATCAAATGGTTTTTGAGATATAAATTTTTCAAAATAAATTCACTAACTACTGATCTTTTAGTACGTCCCATACAACATTTTTCTGAAACGTTGCTTTTTAAAAAACTATATCTCGAAAAATATTTAACGTAAATAACTCTAATAGGCCTCATATTTTAGCAAATTTTCCATTCTTTAAATGACCTTCTCTTAGGTTTTCTTGTGTTGTTCCTACTTTTTAAGATATAGAGCTCCGAATGAAAAAAAACAAACATTTTTTATAGCTTTGAAACAGCCGCCATTTTTTATTCCCTCTTACATATATACACTCCCTATACTTGGCAGACTCATCAATTTTGGCTAGTAATTATACATAGTTTTTATTAATGTAATAAAAAATTGGGGTGAGATAACTGCCTTTTTTCTCCTCTTGGTCTCTTGTACTATATTATTTTTTTTTTAACACTGAAATTGATAGATTTATTTATTGATAGATATTACAATCTGCCACACAGTTGTGGGCAATAGGTAATATTGTTGAATGTTCTCATACATACTAAAATAAAAAA
>NW_027111379.1:0-11159 GCF_000696795.3 Halyomorpha halys | reverse complement strand
TTTCAAGAGCTGAAGAGATGTAGTCAACTACTCTGAGGCCTTGTTGAACTGTGGAGTGTCTTAAAAATGTGGAACGCTTCACGATTTTGCGTGTCATCCTTGCGCAGGGCCATGCTAATAATATTATTAACTTTGCAGGAGTGAGGTGGGACAGGAAGCTCCAACACTGTCCAATCTGGGAGGCATTAGAGAGAAACGTATAATGTTGTAACTGTAAAACTCAATGCTATGCTTATATTCTTGACTAAAGGACAAAATTATAACCGAGAGCATATTGAATACACGAAATAACTAGTAACAAAATATTTTACGAAACTTAAACGAATAAAACATAAATAAAAAGTAACTTAATGTAAAACAAAATGAACACATGAATAAATTGAGTAACTAACTTAATTTAATACATAAACATAAGTTAAAATATACATGAAAGTAGTTTTAAATATACATAAAAACTCATGAAACATTTATAAAATATAAGTTTAGGCCTAAAAAAAACTTAATAATAAGCAACATATATAATCTATTTAAAATATTCGAACTACAAAAATATATTTAGAAATGATTATAATTCCTTATATTTTTTGTTTAAAACTATGAGTCATAGACAACTGCGTTTGCTTTACTTTGAATTATATTAACAGAATAATAGATATAATTATTTTGATCAAAAGGAACATTAAATGCATTTAAATGCATCACGTTATGAACAGGGATAATTGATAACTATCAATAAAATTAGAAACTATTGATCGTAATCAATGTATGGCATCGATGTGAAACATTCACGATCTTTTAGCGATACATCGATACATTTGGAATTGCTAGCCGTTCTATCCCCTCTACTGGTTCAGTAATGAGTGCGCCACGTCTGTGTAGGCATGCGGCCGCATCGCTGTTCCGTTTTGGATGTTACCAGTTTCCCGTTCGTCAGCAATCGACGCTCGAATCGGTTAAACTCAGCAGAAAAAGTGTCCTGACCTCGGGACGAATGAAGTTGCCGTTGATTGGTCTAGGGACCTGGCAGGTAGGTCCTAGCTGCTCCAATAAGAATATTTGAAATCATTTTCAAGTTCCCTTGTAGTCTACAAGTAATAAAGTATGTTTGCACTTGTAACCAGGTAATAAATCGATTCACAAACTCGATCGATCGATAGTATTTTCGTTTTTAAATGTTTATCTTATTTATGTAAACAAAGTTATTTTGATATTAAAAAAAAAAATGATGACACTATTTACACTTCCGAAACATTATGTTTCTTATTTCAAATTATTTGCGTCTTAATTTAATCATTTTAGTTTTACCTTGATGCAAAACTTTGTCAGGGCACGGTAAACTAACTTATATTTTTCAACATTTTTGACTGAATTTTCCCATTACATATTAAAATATTTTAACATTCCAACTATATTATGAAATATATTAACTCTTTTGGATTTGATCTTTCCTCTCACAAATGTTGACAACAATACTTTTCATTTCTGTTCAATCATAACATAATATCTATAAAATCCATCTCACCTAATGTTCTACGTGTACTTGAGGAGCCAAGCTAAAAAAACGAAAAGTTCTCCAGGATTGTGATTAACAGAATTTTTTCTGCTAAAATTGACTCACCGAAACTGCTACCCAGAGATGGGCAAAATTACCCCTTATATAATTATAGCTAAAATTACCATGGATACGACCCCTATTCATGATTGAATCATTGATAGATAAATATCGTATCCATGGCAATTTTAGCTACTAGTTTCATAGTTGCCCAACTCTGCTGCTACCATACATAATGGATGCTGCATATTTTTATCATTTTATTAAAAAAAAAAGAATGCTATTTTGATCCATTTCATTAAAATAATTTTCATTGATAGAATCTCAGGTAATTTATTTATTAAGCAGTTTCATTTTTCGTAGGCATCTATTTATGGTGTTTTCTGTTGTTTTTTTCTAGGTTATTTGCTCCCTTAGTAAATTTACCTTCATTCAAATTTCATACATAATATAATTATGTAATATTTATTAATTTATGATAAAAAGTTTAACTAAAGTAACAATACTACTCAGATTTTTATTATTAAAATATTATCCTCAAGTGAATTAAATTTTTTTTCTGTTATGATTATTTAGCAGTTTTCAACCTTTTACCTTTTTATTAATTTTACATCTATTATATATTCCTCACGACGTTTCAGACCATCCGTCCATCTTCAGTTGTATACTGTTGTATCATTATATATAATGTTATATCTTGTGTTTTTCCTTTATTAATTTATTTTTTCATTGATATCCTTAAACTATTTGTTTAGTGGTCACTTTTTGAATGACTTTTAGTTGAATCATAATAATAATTTATTTATTTGTTTATGGGGCAACCCCTGTACAAATAGAGTTAGCCTATAAAGTACATAATTTAACAATCATTGTAATAATAATTAAATAATAATAATAACAATCAACAAACTATTTGATAATTATATAAGCTAATAACAAAACAAAATACCCAAATGGTGAATTAAAATTTATTTATATGAGCTAATAACAAACAGTAAACCCAAACTGAGAGTATCTACATTAGTGAAAAAACAGAACAAAAACGACATTACTTACTTAGTAAAATAAAAGAAACAAAAAACAGTTAGTTGAAATATGTCATGTATTATACTTGTAAAATAATAGATTGTTACTGATTTGTTGTCCTTGAGTGTAAAATGGATATATACACCTGATTAGGTAGGGTCAATTATTCTTTGTCTGAAATCTTAGGCAAGAAAATATCAGAGGTATAAATAAATGGCCAGGTATCCCTTGGACAATAAATAGGGAAACCGATTTTTTGGGACCAACAGTTCTCGGTTTTTGGCCGAGAAACTGGAGAGTATACATGTTTTGGCTCAGAAGTCGACACAGTTTTTTCGAGGAAAGAATGGAGAGACTCGCTTGTAGTCAAAGAACCCAAGTTTACGACGCCCATCGTCGTAGGAGTAGTAGTTTTATTACATTTGCCAAAAAAAAATGTCACAAAATGTTTATTTACCACGACTCCAATACTTCCCGTCGTACCTTTTCCACCCTGGAGCGTTTAAATTATCTTCGTCACCTACTCCCTTCTGAAACCCGCAGGGTCCTGGTTACTTCCTTAATATTCCCCCACTTTGACTATTGCTGTGTGGTTTACGGGGGTGTCGAAGCAAAATTAAAATGGTTAATTAATTGCTTTGTTCGATTCATCTTTGGTGTCCTCAGGAACGCCTCTGTCACCCGATTTTATGAAGAGTTGAAGTGGCTTTACCTCTCCTTCCGTCGTACATATTTCCTTGCTTCCTTTTTCTATCAAGTTGTCCAATCCCGCTGTCCATCGTACATCTTACATATCCTTCAATTTAAGTCCTCAGTGCATTCCCGCAGCACTCGCTCACGGCCTTCAGACTTATATGGAACTGCCCATCGAACCGAAGCCTTTGGTAGATCTTTCCACATCCGTTCCTCTTTCCTATGGAATTATATTTCCTCCTTTATTCGTAGTTCTAACACCCTTTCAATCATTAAATCCCGTATTTTCGACATTTCCGGAAGAATAATAATTGAAAGTTTCAAAAAAGCTTTATATATTTTAGTACCACCTACTCTACTAATTTTCTTGTTTTGTTTTTTAATGTATTTATTGCAAAAATATTTAAAAAAATGTATCGATTCAACAATTAAAAAACACCTAGACAATGGAAAACATCCGTCTGTCGAAACCAGTGTGGAATTTAAACTAAAGCATATAAATAACAAAACTTAATAAAAAAAAAATACATTATATACTTTAATACTAGTTCATAATTTAAAATAGCAATACAACATTTATGTTAAAACAACAAGGCAATAATAACAACTGTGTTGTAGCTTTAATCTTATCTGACCATCTTATCTGACACTGACCAACTGCACTCTTTTTAGTGTTGCCCGTCCAACCTAATTGTCAACAGGTCTCCAATTATAGCCGTATAACGAAGTGAATAATTGTTCTGGAGAGTAGGTTCGCAGCCCAAAATATTTTATTCTAATTTCACAATACTTGGGACAGGGTTCCAAGAAGTGAAAGGTATCTTCCTTTTCATCGGAGTAATAGATCGGGCAGTTATCCATGATGTCATGTGTCCACGGTTTCACACTTAAATTGAGTAATCCCGCCCTACGACCGTATCGATTTATAAAAAATAAAAAATCGATAAAAGGCGTTGCCGTTCCAACCGCACATTTCCTTCTTCAACCGAGCTGAAAAGGGGCTGTAAATTAAGCACTGGGTTCCTCGAGAGAGATCACGGGCTTACTGAGATGAGATGAGAACATGAGATTTAAAAAGAAAGTTTCTATACTTCTAAAGATGTTTCTTTTCGTCACATTTTAATATCATATTTCACTTTATTTAAATAAAATTTAACAAGAAAAATTATTCAAAACGCTTAAGAAACAAGAATTAATTAAATTAATAATTGAAATCTGTACCGCTACAACCCATGAAGGATCAGGGGTTCAATACTTTGTAAGGAAGGACTGTTACTAGATCAACGGTTGTGCAAGGAGGTGATTTGGTCAGAATAAAGCCCGACTGCCAGATTTGTACCCATTTTAGGGTACACAATTTATGAGGCTGGGTGGACCCCAGTAGGGCTTCAGAACCCACAGGATAAGACTACAGTACGGCCACAGTATAATAGAAAACAATTTTCTGCCAAGCCGGATTCGAAGGGATGTACTTGGAGTTAGTAGCATCGTGCCTTACCACAGTGCCACGCGCTCCCTAATAAGAATTAATGAAATGAAAAAAAATTCAGTCTTTTGAAAGGTACATAATAACGTCTATAACAATTTAACATTAAATAAAAATCATTATTAAAAAAACATCTTTATTAATAAAAAAAAAATTAATTCATATAACAATTTCGGGGGAAAAAATACTCTTAAAACCTCCGCCATCCATTTATTAACAATTTGAGAACGTTTCGAACTCACCGTCCATTTTAAAACTAATATCTGAAATCAACATAAAATTACTACCAATTTCAATATTATTCCATATAAACCATTCTATTAAAATAGTTTTTTTTTAAATTAAAAACATATTGTAATTGAAATCACCATATATATTATACATTATATCTATGCTGATAAGTATAAAGGATTTAAGATCATATTCTGGATGTTTCAGGAAACGAAAAATAAAGTTCAAAGAATTCTGTATAAAAACTATCTGTTCAATACGGTTTTAACTAGGATATTATCATAATATACAACTTAAATCCTTTATACCAATCGATAGAGAATTTTTTTCCGAGTCTGACAATATACTTAACTCAATATCGCCTTATTTTCGACTTAAATCCTTCGTATTTATCGTTACAGATATTATCCATCTTATTAATTACAATACTATTATGTATGAATTTTTCCATCTGCCATTTCTCATTTTGTTTGTTAATAATCGAGAGACAGCAAAAATATAACAGGCAAAATACTTATCATTAACTAACTTGTGTAAACTCGTATTTTTTTAAAATTTCAAATCTTAATTATATTGATATATAATCGTTATCTGTATAAAAACAATCGCCATATGTAAAAAATGAATAGAGTTAAAACAGATATAACCCTTAGAAAAAACTGATTAATGTGAAAGAATAAATCATTTCAGCCATGAAAAGATATAATTATTATTTTTTTTTTTTTAACACATGTCCACATTGGATACTCATCATTTTAAATTTCTTTAATATCTGGACTAACACCTGACATGGAATCCTCATACAAGACTGAAAAGACAGGAAACTGCTCGTCGATTCCGACTACTATAACATTATTAGACAAACGGTCTAAACTTCCAATCCATTGAAAAAGACTGATCTACATTACTATAACAAGGCCTATCTGAATATACGGAGTTGAGCTTTAGGGCTCCACTAAACCATCGAATTCCTCTAGTATCCAATCCTTACAGTCCAAAATCCTTAATACTCCTTACGTTGTCACAAATCAAGTTATCCATCAGAACCTCAATGTTCCATATGTTCCCGATTGGTCTAGAACCAGACACCAATCCTTTGATGATAAACTTCTCAACCTCCCAAACCCACTAGTTTCTAACCTGGCTTCTCCTTCATTGCCTGATAACCCTCTAGGTGTCTGAAAAGAAGATGGCCCCGAGATCTTCTCCTCCTGAAATGTAATTGGAGTTCTATCAATGGCTAGATTCACCACATGTTTTTATCATGTCATTTTATAACTTTTAGCAAATTTACTGGTTGTATATATTTTTATACAGTTGTAAATAACAATAAATAAACTATTTAAAAAAAAAATTACTTTATTTTTCAAATCTAAAAAAATTTAGCAATTTAAGCAAAATGTTCTTTTTGGCTCTAAAAATTAAAGTATGCGTTCAGTCGTAATCGCTTAAAACAGACGGACGAAATGTGGAGCGGTCGAGTTAAAACAGGAGGAAGTGAAAGTCTGTGTTCATAGGGGTTCGAAAGCGATAAAATTGGAAAAATTCTACTATTACAATGTTTTTCACTGAACAGTAGTATTATAGATATTACGACATGAATACATTTATTTGTAAATTCGATTAATTTTGTCTTTTTCCTCCCTACCCTTTACTTAATACGACTTTATAAGTTAGATTTCAATTTTTTGTTACTCTTTATTTTTAAAACTGTATCACATATATTAACAACACCTATTTCGGAAAATTGGTTTACTGCCTGACAAATATTTCCTTTAGTTAAATCTCAAAATCTTCCATAGATTATATTTATCAATTTCTTGTTTCTATCAACAATAAGAGATAGTTAATTATTTCAAACAAACAAAATAAAATTAAAGGGCGGTACTTCATAAGAACCTTTTTTGAAAGTTCAGCGTTTAAGGCCTGTCAAACTATTTCAATGAAGGTATGACGTAGCTAATATTAAAAATCATTGAATTAGACACTGATATAACCAGGTTAATCAAAATACTTGGAGCCATTCTGGACAAAATTAAAAAAAAAATTGTAAAATCGTTAATGTTAAGTGGCTCTTCCTGGAGTCAATTTTAGCGCAAAAGTTGCTGTAACATTCCTGGCATATATATACTTCCTTCCTTCATACATAACTTCAGTTTCGTACAAATTTTCGGTTTGAAGTAGATTTATTACCTAGCTCAAACAGATTATTCTGTAAGACTTGTTTATTTAACTTTAAGTTATTAATTTTTAAATAAATTAATTGGTATCCATTTAGGTCTCAACACTCTGTATTACATCATCAACAGTCCAACGTTTCGGCCAATTCCGCCATCCTCAAGGACAATATAACAATTAACAGCTTATACACACATTTATAATTACTATAACATTAAAGGTATGTTTAATTATTAATAATAATGTTAGTGTTGATGATGTAATAAAGAGTGTTGAGACTTAAATAGGTACCAATTAATTTATTATACTAGTATCAAGAAACTGAAAAGATTATATATATAATTTATCTTTTTATTTATTCATGTATTTCTATTAAAAGGTTGTATTCGAAATTTTCATGATTTAGGTACTTCCCCTTTCTATTTTTCATAAATTGAAGTGAAAATAAAGAAAAAAATTATATAATAAATACTTAATCTTTTTAATTCTTTTATTATCTCTACTGAAAATTTGGGATTTGACAAGCTAAGGGGCTGTTCACTCACTCAATTGCATACTAGTGATACTTAATTTGTATGTGAAAAAACACTGATTTAAGGGATTAGGGAAAATATGAAAATAACCTTTTTATTTGTTTAGAACTTTAAGCTAGTATTAGTCCATAGTATAAGATAAGATAAGTCATAAAATAGTACAAAGTTTCACTATATTTTGATAGATACATTAGAAAACATTCATTTTTTTAATGTCTACACTCCTAAAATCTTTATTGTCTAATCCATTAATTAGTATGTATTGGCTAGTCCATTGGTTTTCAAGGGGGGAAAGGGATATGCTCTTATGCTTCTAAGAGAAGGAGGAAAGGTTTGACCCTAAATATTCATTATCCAATTTAGTTGCCTGTAATTTGTTTTAAAAAAAAAATTATTACTTGTAAAACAGTTCTCAGCAAACAGTATTTTGGATCACATACTATTATTTTAAAGGTACTATAAAAAAATTATTCTATAATTATTTATAAAAGTATGTATAAATTACATCATAATTAATACTCTTCTAGCATAACATATTGATTGTTTCATATACTGATTCTTTAAAGTAAAAAAATGTAATTATGTACTAGATGTCATTGACTAGTTATCCAAACATGAACTGGAAAAAATAAACCATCAGAAGTGCAAAAGTATTATGTTTTGTTTTGCCTAAATTGTCTAATTTAAAATCATTATTTATTTTTAATAGCTTTGTATTTTATTTAAATCAGTAGTGTCAGAAGTGATTCTTTAGCTTCTAAAGAAGTAGTGGGTCATCAGGATTTTTTGCCACTGATCCCCATCCAATGTCAAGTTCCTTTTCTTCATTGTTGTCCAAAGTGTTTTATCTCCCTCATCATCGATCCTTTCTATGTGTTCCATGCTTCCTTGCTTGAGAGCACCCTTTGGTTTCAAATGAAGTCTGTCTTTCTCTCTGAGATTGTCAGGTTTCCTTATGATGTCAGACTTCCATTTTCTTTCCTTGATCTGTATATCTATTGGTTTGAGGTTAGACCTTTCTTTATTTTTTTTTCTTTATTGGATACTATAAATTCTTTATTAAAAAAAAATTCAAGCCAGTGGATATTGAATATTCTTCTCAAACATCTATGAACAAATATCTGAACAATAGTTTTTCCACATTCCTTTTGGTGATCCACCAAGTTTTGGATGCATACAGCAGTACTGAGAGGTCTTTTGTTCTAAACAAATACAATTATATATCCTAAGGATGGTCCTATTCTTCCAGATTTTGTACCATAAACAATTGATCCTTTGGGTTTACTCATTCTGTTCCTTGTATTCTCCATCTTTACAACCTATTCTCCCTAAATAGAGGAATGAATCAATTATTTCATTTTGCTCCTATGGTTGTACAATTTAAATTACCCTGTTGTATTTCGATATATGATTTTAATAAAATATGTGTAATATTTACACAAATATAACTTATTTTAGAGCTTAAATGTTTATTTTCCTTAAAAGTTTATACAAAATAGGAAACTCTTTAGAACCCCCTATCAACACATAAAATAAGTGAACAGAAAAATAATACTAGATATAAATAAATAAATTTGATGTGTCCTAAACTAAATAAAAAAAAAAAAAACGGATTGGTTTTTTTTCTTAGATGAATAGTACCTATTTTTGAAAAAGGAATCTACTTCATTGTTCAAATTTATTTATTTTTATTTAGAAGTCCACCAGCATCAATTTTTCTCAATAACAGATATTCATTCTTGAATATAAATTTTTGAAAAGTCGTTTGAAGAGAATTGAAATTGGCCTATAATAATAAATAAAATTAAAAACAGGATAATTTTGCATTCATTTTTTCTCACTCATCAGGTAAGACCTAGATGTTAATGATAGGTTAAATGTTTATTTAAAAGGATTAAAAAATTAAATAAATTTTATAATTATTAATGAAGGGATGCCATTAGTAGTAGGAGCCTTTATGTGTTTTAATTTCTTAATAATAATGAATATTTTATCTTTAGCGATTGGCAATAGTGGTAAGTATTCAGTATTATCATTTTTGAATAATTATATAACATCATGAACCCTTATTTTTAACAATGAATACATATTCAGGTACATAACTTGAGTTTGATTATCTTTCTTCACAATGTGTTTTGAATCTCTTTTTATTTATTTTTTTATGCTAATCAAATTCCAAAAAAATTAGGAATGTTAATTATGCAGTTTTGGACGACCTTTATTCTTGTATTCTCTATATATTTTTTTTAATTTGTTTTTTTTTTTGTAAACCTCTATAAATCTGAGTTTATTTATTCATGCATTTTTCTATGCTTGAAAAATTATTACTCTTAGTTTTAATTGAATTTAAAATCTTTTGTGAACCAAATGGGGGCATAATTATTTTTATAAATTATTTGAGGGTTAAAAAATATTACTGGAGCACAAATAAATATTTGTGCTTCAGTGATTTTTTTTTTTATAACGATCTGTGAATCAACCAATCCTTGTTATATTTTGAGTTTAAGATGATAATGATATGTATTGTTTACACTGCCTACAACGGTTTCTTTATTTGAGGTAGCTATGATTTCAGTACAATAATTTTATTTAATTGATGAAGCTTTTTATTAAACTATATTGATTTCTTTAGCAAATGAACTTAAATTATCATCTTATTTAAACTTCTTACTAGTGACTTGATTTTACAGTCTTCTTTAGAAGAAATAGACGCAGCTTTAAATGCAGCAATCGAAGCAGGTTACAGGCACTTTGACACAGCATATTCATACCAAAATGAAACTGCTATAGGAATATCATTGGAAAAAATGTTCAATAGTGAAAAAATTAAAAGAGAAGATCTGTTTATTGTCACAAAGGTATCAACTTCACTAAATTAATGTTCCATATGATTATGAAATCTCATACTTGTACATCCTTCTGTTTTAAAGCTACCAATGATTGGAAATAGGGCAGAAGATGTTGAAGCTTTTCTCAAGAAGTCTCTTGAAAACCTGAAACTTGATTATGTGGATTTATATTTGATTCATATTCCAGTTGGAATGGTCAATAAAGGTTTTTATGAGATTTTTCCCAAAGATGAACAAGGAAGGATTCTAATAGACTACAGTACCAATATAATTGAAGTATGGAAAGTAAGTTAAAAAGTTTTTTTATATCACTGCTCTGCTATTATAGTAGAATACCTAAAAAATAATATATTTTTTTAATTTTTTATTGTATATATTTATAAGATAGTGTTGTAGTCTGAGATTTCTTTTTAGACTTCAGTTTTTGTCCTAAAAGAATTCTTATTCTTATATAAAACTTTGCAAGTTATCTTCGATGGAAGTTATTTGTAAATTTCAAATTATATATGATTTGTAAAAGTTATTTTTGATTGAAGAGGCATTGAATTGGTTACTGGAAGTTTATAAAAAACAGTACCATAAAATAATTCAATCTTGTTCCATCCACTTTT
>NW_027111378.1:0-1106 GCF_000696795.3 Halyomorpha halys | reverse complement strand
AGATAACTGACTGTTCTAATTTTAAAAATAAGGCAAGTTAAATAGATAATTATAATAATTAAAGGCTGGTTATTAAGTTAGTCTGATGGATGAATTTAATGTCTTTTACAATTACAGATTCGTCGTTTCCCAATGTCATTGGGACATTTGTTGGTAACCCTAACTGGTTCAGAGTTGATATGTAGTGACGACATTCTTCAAAAATGTGTTTGACGGTCAGATTGCTATTACATTTTGAACATTTTGGAGGTCCTGTTATGAGGTTGATGTGTGTCAGTCGGGTGTAATATTAAAAAAATGGGAAGTTTTCTTGATAATATGAAAGACAAAATTGACTTTAAAGATAAATTAAATGTTGTTTATAAAGTTAATTGCCAGAATTGTGAAGGTTTATACATTGGGGAAACATCTAAAAAATTAAAAACAAGAATTGATCAGCATAAGATTAATTGTAAAAATATAAAAAAACATCAATATTACAGCACTGGTACAACATAGCATTAAATATAAACATCAATTTGAAAGAAATATTAGATACAGTTAAGCATAGTAAGAATAGAAAAATAGCAGTACTAAAAACATTGACAAAGCAATTAATTTTAAAACATACACAGACATTATAAATAAATTAACATTTTAGTTTTGTGTATTATTTATTGAATTTAGATTTATTTAATCTTTGTTGTTGTTATTATATAAAAATTGTTAGTAATAAATTGTTAAATTTAGTTAATTGTTCATCTTTGTGGTAATAGAGGTAGGAGAATATTGTTGTAGTCTCTTTGGTTGTTATCATATTGAAAGATAACCTTCAGGAAGGTAATTATTCTCCTTGATTTAAAAATGTATAATAGTGGATATTATAAAAAGTTTTTAATGATTGACAATATGTTTAATATTTGCATGACATGGCAAATAAGGAGTTAATTATGTATTAAATATAAAAAATTTAATCAGGTAAATAGTTTATGAATAGTTTAATGAATAATGTGATATAGTGGTAATGTTGTAAGCATATGTATAAATTTGATTGAATTTGTTTTCTAGCAACGTGAAGATGGGGGATAACCCCGAAACGTCGTTGTCTGTGAAATAAACTAATATAT
>NW_027111377.1:0-1437 GCF_000696795.3 Halyomorpha halys | reverse complement strand
CTCCTTTAACTGCCGGCAACTGGGAAAGTATAATTGATAAAATTCTCATATATTAGACTTATTCTTGTTTTTCTCAAATTAATATTTTAATATTAAAATTAATATTAATATTTTATCCGTTTTGAGTTCACAGCGATTAGGAAATATTTCTTAACCAGAAATTATTACTGATTTGCTGAGAAATACCATTTTTTGATGAATGGGTTTCTCACATCTCTATATGAAAGAAGGCTGTATTAGTAAACCAAGCCTTTAGCGATTACACCGAGAAGTAGATGAGAAGATAACAAACAGTGCGGCATTTATGATCGAATGGAAGTTATAGAGCTACGTGATCTGTCAACGGTGGCCTTTTTAATGATCCTTTCAGACATATTCAGGTTATCCCGAGTAGAATTTAAAGATAACTCCTGACCCTCTTTTTGTGAATAAATTTAGTCAACTATTTTTGGGAGGGAGGGCCTTGCTTTGATATATTGTGTGGCAAAGATAAGTTGTTAATCAGCAATAAGTTATATATAACTGTTCTTTAAGTTAAAAATAACGTTCTAGAACTAGTTGGTACCCGCTTCTTTTCGGATTGAGTTTTTTATAATTTATTTATTGTAACTCACAAGTGTGTATTACTAAAAAAAAAAAAACCTCGTATATATGTGAGTAATAGATAGTATTACGGTATGATACAGACTTGTGGAGAGTCTACCCACCAAAAGTTTACGGTAGTTTTGATTATTAAATTTATTAATACGTAAAATCCTTGATGCTCCTTATTACGTCACAAATAAACTCATTCACAAAGACCTTAACATCCCATTCGTTGCAGATTTGGCCCAAAACCGATATGCGTCTTTTCATTCCAAACTCCTTAACCATCCTAACCCATTAATTCTTAATCTTTCATCCTTAACAATCCCTGATAATCCTCCGAGGCGTCTGAAAAGAAGATGGCCACGGGCCCTTCTAATTTAAATTAATGTTTGAAGTACCACCAATGGGTGGTTCCTTCCCAAGATTTTCAAGTGTATATGAAACATACTACATATTTACCTATTGTATTATTTTGTACAGTTGTAAATAACAATAAATAAATAATTTAAAAGAAAAAAATTTTTTTTCTTTTGTCTTATTTATTTAATAATTAAATTCTTTCATAGTTCATTTTTATTCATATATTTTTAATAAATGCGGTAAATGAGTATACCACTATGTCGTATTTAATATCAGATAGGTCTTATCCTGCCTAACCTATTTTTAATATGCCAACGTTTCGACTAGAGTTTCTAGCCATCTTCAGGGCTAAAAACAGAACAAGACAACAACCACAGTAAGTATAGAAAAACAAAAAAATAAAAAAGAATGTATAAACAGAATAATTTTACACATAAAATGAATAATTTTACAAAATAGAATTAATAAAATGAAGTGATGAGAGAAGCG
>NW_027111376.1:0-4905 GCF_000696795.3 Halyomorpha halys | reverse complement strand
TCTTGTATATTTTTGTTTGTATATATTTTAAGAGTTTTTTTTTTATTATTATTTTTTTTCATCGGTTTTTTTTTTATTTTATTTATTTTTTTTTAGTATGTATGAGATCATTCATCACTATTACCTATTGCCCACAACTGTGTGGCAAATTGTAATATCTATCAATAAATAAATCTATCATCAGATCGAAAAAAAAATAAAATATTTAAAAATTATTTTATGAGTATCCCTTGAGGATAAGTTATGTTGGTTAGTAACACTTATACGACTGGAGGAAGTTACAATTTTGAAATAAAATAATTAAATCTCAGCTATAGAACTATAATTTGACATAAAAATCTTACTTTTTTAAAGTGCAGATAACATTTGATAGGAAACTCCTCAATTAACGTGAACAAATACTCAAAAACTAAACACTTTTTCTATTGGGCCTGGATTACAATAATATAATATTGTAATTGATGATAATTCAACCAATCGATGATGAACTTATAGAAAGAATTCAATGATGGCTGATTCATGAGGTAAATATTCCATCCTGCCATACAATAAATGCATATTAACGACTGCACGACTACTTATTAACATATAATGCACATAGCTACCAACAAATCAGGACTTCAGTTATATTTTATATCTTTTCATTTATTAAATGTTGGATTTATTGTTTTACGTTCGTAGTTTTTCATCTGATATTTTTCCGACAAAAAAAAAAACAATTAAAAAAAAAACAAAAATCACGAATAATAATTGAATAAAATACTGGTAAACTTATTGTATAATTTGAGATTTATTATTTTGTTACTGAGATTATTTTACTTTACTTTACTTTACTTGATGTGCAATGAAAAAACTCAAACATTGAAAAATATTCATAAGGCAATTTAAAAATTAAAACTAGCATAGTCCATCTAGATTTACGGCTTATTCCAAATTTTAATGAATCTGACTAAGGTAAAATAAATAAATTTAAATTCAGAAGAGTCGTAAACCAAGGGACAGCCCTATATTCTTTAATAATATTCAACTTATTCTTGCCGAACATCTGTTGCACATGCTACCTTGGACTAAATATGGACAAACGACTGGCTTGGATTCTCCTTACAATAAGGAAAAAACAGAAAACTTCATATAGATTCTGACTGTTACAACACTTCCTAGACAAATGGTCTCAGCTTCTAATTAGTTACAAAAGAATCATTTAGATGACTATGGGATAACTAAACCATCCAATTCCTCTCGTATCCAACCCTTAAAATCCAAAATAGTAAAATCCTCAATATTTTATACTTAATCACAAATTAAACCAACCATTAGGACCACAATGCTCCAAATGTTGCTGATTAGGTTAAAGCTAGATAAAAATTATTCCATAATAAACTCCCGAACCACCCAAACTCACTTGTTTCCTCTTCGATTCCTGATAATCCTCCGAGTCGCCTGAAAAGAAGATGCCTCGAGAACTTCTAATACAGAAATGTTATAGGAATGCTACCAATGAGTGGTTTCTTCACAGATCATATATTATAAACTTACTTTGTATTTAACAACCTAATACAGTTGAGCAGCACTTTTTTTAAATTAAGTTTTCTCTCATTTGAGACTTATATTTTTTGTTTAAATATTAAATATTTTTTTTTGTAAATTTCAAGAAATAAAGAAAAACAATTACAGGAGATCCTTACTAAAAACGGGAGGCGAAAGCAAATACCAATCCGGATTCTGTACAAAACTAAGTTTTATCGATGCTCTAAAGACCTTTTAACCTTATAGACCTGTATGACGTAAAATCTAAAAAAAAAATATATATGTGTGTATTTATTATTATTATTGTTTTGTTTTTTTACTGTAAGACAGACTACTTGGCCTACGTAAGAAAATTAGTTTTATTCATTATTAAACATACTGTGATAAAACATTATTTATACTGTAAATTGTTGATCCAATTGAGAAGACTAAAATGGAGGAAAAAAGATACGAAACCAGTGGTTTGCTTTTTCGGTTTTAGGTTCAGCCGAGCGGCGAAACCACCGCCGACGGTCATCATTATCATCGCTAGATATTTTTTCAGACAATATTTTGAAAACAATACATGTTCCAATTCCCTTTTTCTTAGACAAATACATTGAACACGTTGTGCAAAAAAATACATATATATTTTTTTTCTTCATTCTGACAACTTCAAATATAAAATTAATGAATATATTATTATTACTACAATAAGAGATAATAATTATTGTAGTTTAACAATTTTTTAAACTTTTATTACGACACAAAATTAATGTCAATGGAGTAATGTTATCTACTAAGGAGGGCAAGTAACAAACTTGTACGCTATTTTTAAATAATGAACGATTAACGATTGGGAAAAATCTTATAGTATCTTCTAAATAGAAGTCGGATTAATCTCTGTCTTATAGCAACTAATTATACCAGCGATCATTATTAATTAACCTGTAATTAAATTCGGTATACCTCTTTGTTTAGGATCTTGCTTGCATTAACTTAGTCGTAACAAAGGAGTTTGAGTTAAATGACCGCAATTGAAATAATGGATGCTCCCACAAGTACCCGCTCCGGTGCGGATTCGGTTTCCCACAAAATTATTTTTCGTTTCAAGGTAAGATGTTATCTCAGCCAGGCTCAACAGCCTCAAGAAGGACCCGTCAAGTCCTTTTCTTTACAATGAGTCGAGTACAAACCTTAAAATATGTCTTCCGTGGCATGAATCAGGCCTTATTGGAAACTATATATTGAAAAGGAGGTTTAATGCGAGAAAGACTCAAGAAAATTTGCAAAATAGTAAAAGGTGATCTACTGAACCGACAAAACTATTTTCGGAAACTGCGTTTGAGGGATGATTTGGAATGAACGATGGACTTCTTCAGAAGGAATCTAACAAACATCTAAATAAACCTTACGAACACTTTACTATTACCGTTCACAAGATGTAGGATGAGTACGTTACAGAAAAATAGTTGTTAAAAGTAGGATATCAGTGAGTACGCTAATGGACTAGTTGCCATTAAAAAGAAACTTTTGGCGATACCCATAAATTATTTTCAAATTATGATTACTATCAGATGATAATAATAAATTTAGAAAAAGTAGTCAGGTATGAAAGATTGTGTTAGCGTCAAATAGACTAAAATTAAAGAAGCCTTAAACAGTAACATAACCCCTATAGAGACAGGGAGATGTAAGAAACGACCCATAGATACGGAACAGTATCCATAAACGTCAATTTATCTGGAAAATAAATGAAATTGAAAAAAATAAAAAAGTTTTGGGGGTAATTGGCCCATGGTAGTACTGCACAAGGTGTGGTATTAACGTGATAGTCAATAGTAGATAAAGCGACAGTGAAGCGCTTGAATCACATTTAATGCGCAATATATGACTTCGCTGATTGGATCAGGGCACACTGATTCACACAGATTTTTGATCAGCAGTTAAAAAAAATGCACACAAACAAAATATGCAATTGCATGAAACTCCGTGCATTGGTCATAATAATTCATTTTCTGACCATTTCCAATTCTTCTTCAGTGCACCAAACTCTTATAATTTTCAATGAAATGGAATATTTTTTTTTTTTTAACGATTCTGAGATTTAATCGGATTTAAAAACAAATTTATGTCGGCCACTTTTTTTGTTTTAACGCGCCCTTTAACAAAACAATTTTTTTATGGTATGTTTGTAAATGCAGAGTATAATCGAGAAAAAAAAAGTATAGAACAAATTCGTTTTATACTCAATATCTTATAAGAATCCGTCATTAATCTGAGTTTCCTCCACCGCCCCAGGAGGCTAAAATGGCCGTCAAGTTGATGAAACTTCAATATAAGAAATATCACAATTATGATGACAGATTCTTAAAGGAAACTGAATTCTGAAACGATTTTGTTCTTAGAAGTTTATTAGATTTTCGGCAACGTTTGAACAAAAATCGTCAAAAATAATAAAGTGTCCCTATTCCATCGGAAAGTCCAGTCAAATATGCTCCAGGAAAAAAACTGAAGAAGAAAATAAAAAAAAAATCCTTAAAAGATAGACCGTATGGCACTGGTATGAGAGGGGAAGTGAACTTGTATCTTAGGATATCCTGTATCCATGGCTTACTTCACAGTGGTGCTAAGTACATTTCCACTAACTTTACGAAAAATACAACTTTCAGGAAAATTAATTGAAAATTTGTAATTTTCCTAAAAGAGAGAACCTTCAACTGTATTGTTTGTAAAGTTAGAGGAAATTAACTTAGCTGCTGTGAAGTAAGCCATCGATATATTGAAACGATTTTGTTTTTAAAAACAAAAACCTTTAAAGAAGCGGAAGATAAGCATAGTTATGTGATAGCAGATTTCCCGATTGTTTTCTGTATTCAGATCCCATTAAAGAGGATGATTCAGGCACATTCATTTGCATACGAATCAAAGAGAGCGAAGGCACGCATTGAACTTTAAATTCCTGTTGATGACGACTAATAAGAAATGTGAAGTTCATGAAGGATAACATTGATGAAGAAGCATCATGAGAAGGTCCAGGAGATGTATGTATAAAACGAAAGTGATTAGAAAATACAAAAGTGGTCAGGGGGAAATGGTTAGGGTTGCGGTCAAGAAAAACAGAAATAGTTTTCACTATTCATTAATAGCCAACATTCAGAACTACACTAAAGGCCTTCACTAGGGCTGTCGTGGTGGATGCAAATGTACACTAAATAAACAAAAAATAATGTAGATGAAAGGAATATGGTCCGGGTGCGGTAAAAAAAAACTCAAATAGTAGAAATATACTATTTTAATGAGCCAACCAATAATCTTCCAAAAAATAATGTAATTATAGATTCAATTTGTTTTTTTGTTTATTAGTGTACACCTCCATAATATTTTTTTTTTTTTTTT
>NW_027111375.1:0-1243 GCF_000696795.3 Halyomorpha halys | reverse complement strand
AACAATAAATTTCAAATACAGATGCTTCAGAAAATGAATATAGTTTTTAGAAAACATAATTCCATGCAAGACTTTTTGTGTTAATTTAAGATAGTTATAATAGGCTTAGTACACATTGATAAAGGTGAGTCTTATCTAAAATAACAGTCTACTATATTACAAAAATAATTATACCAAAAAAGTAATATACATTTTTTTACACATATATTTTGAAAATGCCTATGTCAAGCCAGATCATAAAGATTTAGGAAATTTTAAGATTTGATATTAAAGTCCTTTACCATCTCAAAATAAAAATTGTTAAGTAAATCATCCTTTATTTCAAAGAAATATTTTGTTTAAAAGAAACATTTGTGAGTAAGTTCATATGGATTTTTGACAAAATAATAAAAGGTTTGTAAATAAAAAGTAGAAACTAGTTAAAGTTTATATAAGTTGTTTTAGTTCTTACAAAAACTAAAAATGTGTAATATATTTAACAGGATTCTCTGTACTTTTTATGATTATAAACTTCAATAAATACCAATCTTCCAATTAATTCAAGTTCAATTATATTAAAAATCAAATTCAATTAAAATAATGCTGATTAAATTGAAAAATCAGTAAATAAAATCATCAAGATGATCTAATAAGGTAATTAGTAAATATAATGTTTGAAATAAAATAAAAAAATATAAATTTCATATGTTTTTACTAACTTGTATGAAATAGTAATTAAATTCAGAAAAAATTATAAATGATTTATAATTATTTTTTAGCCATTTCTTCTATTAATAAACATTTATTCTTTAATCGGAAATCTTGGATTAAATGTTAAATTATCTTTTCTTGATTTTTATATTCCTTCATGTTGTCTTAACAGGAAAGTTATAAAATTTTACAGATAATCAACAACTTTTGAGATTAGGCATTAATTATAGATATCACTATGTCTACAAGATTTGTTCCACAGTTTCATCCACATTAAATCTTGATTATAAATGTCCGTTTTGTACCCATGATGAGTAGGAGAGGTTCCCTTACCTTAGTCACTTTTTCTTATTAAAGTTTCATAAAAAATAATAAATTAGACTAGTTTTTGTCAATCTCCCTAATATTCTGAAAGCATCTCTACAAGCAATAAAAAAAATACTGATTATAACTAAACTATCCCAATCTACCTAGCAAGGAAAGGATCTGAGCATGTTCCTCTCACACCTGACCCCATATGTGGAATTAGTCTCAGCCATGCGAAGAGACATAT
>NW_027111374.1:5146-5587 GCF_000696795.3 Halyomorpha halys | reverse complement strand
CTTGTCCATCATGACCTCCTATGCTCCAATAAGTTACAAATATCATAAAAATGTCACATTTTTCTAAAGATCTCCATATAGACCAAAAAAAAAAAATAAATAAATATATATATTCACTTTTAAAAAATTTTGATAAGAAGCCAATTTGAATAAAAATCTTTCTGAAATTTTGAAATTCCTAACAGATTAAATACTAATTGAAATGTTGTGATTATATGAAATGACAGAAATTGATAATAATTAATTAAAAGAGCACATTAAAGTTACAGTTTGACAAATGACCATTAATCATAAACTGATTGTAATAATGAAGATTATTTATTAAACAATCAATTGAAAAAATAAATGAAGCAATTATTAAATTTAAAAAAAAATAGAAAAATTACAAGTTATTAAAAATTAATTTAGAAATTTTTTTATATCATTAAAATTTAATGAATA
>NW_027111374.1:0-1221 GCF_000696795.3 Halyomorpha halys | reverse complement strand
CCAATCAAAGTTAATTGTTAATATGTTGAAAATCTGCTAGATTTGGGCATCTTGGTAACAACTTTCTTACAGTTGAATCATATTTCTAGAAAAACGCCTAGTAAAATAGTTTACCAGTTAGTTGCTACATCCTTACAATTGTTATCATAAATACCTAATGAATTAAAAATATGTATAGAACATCTCAGATTAGAATTACATCAGCTGGTTTGTAATTTCACAAACAATTTAAATTACAAATTTTGTCTTAAATATGAAGTTAATTATAAAACCTGAGTTGTTTTTCATCATTTAATAAAACCATTTTATGCAAATCCATAGTTTCTTCCAGTCTTTTTAAATCAATTGCCAACTTGGATTACTGTTTTTTTCATTTAATATATGTAGGTATCTTTGTTCATTCATCTTATATGGAAATAAAAGGAGTTAGTTAGCAGTACTCTTATGCTTGAAGTAATGATGAAAACAAAATATGGAAAAGTAGACTTTCGACTGCTTTAAAAAAATGAGGAGGATAAGTACATTGAAATAGAACAATCTATTATACTGAAGCAACAAAGCTGTGAAAATGTGCACCTCTGAACTGCATGTTTTTCTGTCCCATTTGCATTTTATAGATTTAATACCAACATAATCTGTTATATTTTATTAATATGTTTTTTAGATAAATGTGGTGTTCTTTAATGCGTTCATCTTATTAAAACTCTTGTTCGCTTGTTGTGCTTGAGAATGAAAGAAAAGATAGGACATAGTTTTTTTTTTTTTTATTTAGTGGTGGAAAACATCATTGGTTATAAATGCCTTATACTCCTTATTTCATTTTGCTTACATTTCTTTTTAATTTATTATTATTTGTTTGATTTTTTTTATATATTTATTTATTTTGTTTTTGTCTGTTTGATGTTATATTTTTGTTAGTAAAGCTTTTTTGATTTTAAAAACTGAAATACTAATTTTATTGTTTTATCAGTGTTTCTGAGGGCTTTTGAAATATCCAGGTTTAATCCTAAGCTATTGAGGTGTGCTTTGATATATGGGCATTCTTAGAAAATATGGCTAATTGTCAGATTGTTGTTACAATACTGGCAGTTTGGAGGCATTTGTTTTGAAATAAGATAGTAGTGGGCGAGCCTCGTAGGATTTGCTAATTTCTGATGGAGTTAAAATTGTTTTATCCTGTCCCAGATACATTTAATTAAATCCCTATGATCGGCCAGTTCA
>NW_027111373.1:182297-216457 GCF_000696795.3 Halyomorpha halys | reverse complement strand
AGCCTCACATTGGCTGCCTAATGATCACGTGATAGACCACGTGACAGACCACGTGGGTGGTTAAGGGTGGGTCGAGCCGAATATTTGAATTCAAATCTCCCGCCATGTGTGACGTCATCAAAATGCTGGCTTCTGATTGGCTCCTCACGGAAGAGCCCCAGCTCCCCCATACTCTCACTACTGTAATGATTTTTGTTTTCAAGAACTTTCTTTGCTAGTGTTACTCTCTCTATCTCAACAACCTTTTTAGGATATCATAGACTGAGAGCAAAACCTCATGTACGTTCAATTTTGTCTCTAGTCAAGAAGTCTCTAGAGACTTGTGATCTCCACCATAACAAGCGGTTTGGCCATGATGTGAATATTTATTATACGTATCTTAGAAAAGAAATAATAATATAGATAATATAGAAATAAATAATATAGAAAGAAATTACTGAGAAATTTATCTCATGTATTCTGGATTTTTTTTCTAGGAATTTGATTATATTAATTTTTCAATATACTAAGGTGAAGAAAACTTCCAATTAGAACATATTATTATCCTATATTTTGTATATACACTAAATAATATAGAATAATAATATGTTCTAATTGAAAGTTTTCTTCACTTCAGCATTTTAAAAAATTGCCTCATGTATATGCCTCAGATATCGCTGAATTATTTTCATCTCGTCTACATTATGGACGTATTGCAACTACAATTTCCTCTTTAAATTTAATTTATTTATTGACACGGTTGCATAAGTACGGGGAAAACCTCGGTTTGGAGTTAATTAGGCTGAATTTAAATATTGTAAATAGGAATGATTGTGTTAAGATGTTATTTTATCTATTTTTTTTTAATTCTAAGGTATCAACTACTTATGGGTCATTATTGCCTTAATTGTGAATTGAAACGTGAAATTTTGAATTAATTAAAAATCGTGCATTGAATTAATTGAGATGTTAAACTACAGCAACATGGGAATCTGTGATGAAATTTGATTAAATGTTATCGTAGAGTTTGGAATGGAGGAGAAAAGGCAAAAAGTTTATCTACAATTTGTTTGTTATCCTGCAAGATGGAATGTGGAGATACGCTGGTGAACCATATAAAGATTTGGGGGTGTCATATGCTTGGCATTCAGTCAAAATGTGTTTAACAGTAGGTTAGGCATACTAGTGGAGAATCGCGGGCCATAAGATAACAGTGGGTCAGGCGCGTATGACCTATTCGAAGGCGTGTCAAAATCACCTCCTCTCTGTGCACATTTCTAGTTGAAAATATCCAATGGGTGACGTCATTTCTGATTTTCCTTAATTTATTATCAGTAATATTTGCCTACGTTTGTTTCCATTTGAATTAAATCCTATGCTTAATGAAATCGTCGCCTATTTTATTTTAGTTGTTATTTTACTTTTTTTTAATTTATTTGTTTTATTATTATTATTTTTGTTCTTATATATCTTAGTTTGTAATCATTTAATTTATGTTTTTGTAAATGTTGTGTGACAGAACGTAATAATAGACGAAAAAATAAATAAAATAAAATGATTTAATAGTTGTTATGTTTTGTAATGTTTTTGTAAGACAACTAAATCCGTATAAAATTTTATAATTGGAGGTACACTTTGAGTCTTAATATTATCAGCTTTTAAGCGACATCCAAATGGTTGCTCATATTTACAAACCATCAATAATAATTACTATTACGGATTTTTACGATGCTGGTAATCCAAATATTTATATTAATTTTATGGACATGCAACCCTATATTTATATCATCGATCACTACATTTAATGAAAAGGGCTGCATTATAAATTTTAAAATTACAAACTAATACAAATTAAATTGATTTTACTAACTCGTATTGCAACTTTTGGTAAATATATTTAAACTTTTAAATACTGAAAAAAATGCATTTCGATTGGTAGCTTATATCAATTAAAAATTCATGTATTTCATTTGACTTATAATATAAGTGAATAGTAAATGGTTTAAAAAATCAAGGTTATGTTTTAACATCACATATACCTATTTACTTGTGTTTTTATCCTTTTTAAAAAAATAAATCATACAAGAAATGACTACAGGCGCTTTGACAGAGAACGCAAAGACAAGAAGAAAGGGGAATTGAAGCATTGAGTTACAAGTTGAAACCTAATCAAGATATTGAAGAGGTACTCCTACTCTTGGGGTCTTCTTCAAGCTCTGTCAATCATCAAACCGAACCGTTCATTTATCTTCTCTTTTTTGTAAGCAATAAATATAAAAGGACAGAAACTAAATAAACTATGTATAAATAAATAATAATATTCGCATTTCCTACAGTAACCTTCAAGAATAATTTAACAAAAAAGATACAATAAAATGATCGATACAAAATTTATTATATTTATTGGTTAGAGGTTATGGTTAGAGAAGATAAAGAAGAAAAAAGTGTTAACATATTTTTAATATTTATATTTTATATTTAAATGATGATTCTTAAAAACTGATACTTACTATTATAAACTAACTGACTAAGTCATGTAGTATTTCTGTGAGGATATTTTAGCTTTTTATGCGTCTTTAATATATAAATACGGGGACTCGGGACATAATGAATGGAAACAATGCCTTGAAATTTTACTCAGAACTGGTTCACTAAGGTATCGATAAACAAGTATACAGACATCTACGATTATTATTAAGGTTGATAAAAGCTTTAACAAAAAGAAAAGTAAGCTTTTTTAGTATTTCAATGTTAGTTTACTCATAGTTGTCTCTTCAATTCTTTGGCTGGTAAACCTCTCTTAAAAAATTTACTTTTTTTTTTTTATGAAAAATAAACTATTATTTCTTTCTCACTATTGAAGGTAAAAAAGATATAAGTTCATACAGAAAGTAAAAAAACAAAACAATATTTCTTCAATATCCAAAACTTTTACTCGCATTCTATGCTTTAAACATTACTTTATGTTTTTAATTATTTTTATATCCGATCATATATTCATTATAATCACATCTAATTCTGAGCTTATTTATTTCAGAACAGAAAAATTTAAGATGAATCAATATTGCATTGAATCCTTCAGACCCATCTGCCATGTTGAATATTAACGAAGACACTAGTTTTATTTACCGCTATTTGCCGTTACTTTATTTGGAATATTGCTATTTTGAAATGAAAATGAAAGAATAAGTAATATTATTCTGGTAAGTCTAGTCCTTTGAAAATAATTACTCTGTATATTTAAGAGCCAACTTACTGGTAATGGTTTAATAACTAATTAAAAATAGCAATATTGCTATTTATTCAACCTCTCAATATTTTAAATCTTATCAAATATGTTTCTTCCTGAGCCCTGGGGAAGAGTGGTTCGTCAGAAAGACTATTGACTCTTGTCAACGCACAGGAAATTTTTAAGAGGTAACGGATACAAAATGGTTCGAGGTTGAAAAGGCCCAATGCAATTAGACCAATTGTGGTCGGTCTCAAGAAAAGGAGGTTACGGGTAAGGGGAAGTCTATAAAACCATATTTGCCATTTTTTATGATATATTCTTTGGGATGGAGCTACCAGAAGCCAATGAGAAGGAAGGAGCCAAAATGTGACACTTCCCGATATTCAAATGAGTAACCTGAGGGAGGTACTGAAAGAGTAAAGAGCTAAGAAACTCAGAGCTTGAGACTGTAAAGGGTACACCGAAGAATGGGTTAATTAGATCCTGGACTTCGCGGTTGATACGTCATCACCTACCACGGCATGCATCAATACCAGTTTTCCATTCACCCAGCAACAGATATTCAAATATGATGTAAATATATCATACAGCAAGACCATCAATTTGAATTAAGGTTTATCTTAAAAAATTGAATCATTAATTTTCATCGGTATTTTTGATAGTGAAAAAAATCTCGTATACATGTAGCAGAAGATAAAATTGGTATGTAAGCAAGAAGGACAAGCAGCGACATCTGGAAGTTAGCACCGCAACTGATTGATCACCGCATTAAAGTCAGTTGGAGTTGATCAGCAAATTGCTTCAGTCCCTCGCTGCGGTCGCTTCAGTCCCGTCCTAATAGAACCACAGATTGCTGTCTGTGCAATAGTCATCGTTGTAAGTAGCAGAGAGGGATTTAATAGGTCTCTCTAGGGGTGAATATATTTTATGTTTAAATAGCTCAAGGGTTCTGATTTAAGTTTAAAATTTTATTTTGTTTAAAAAAAAAAATTATGAAGAAGATGGTCAGATTTTCGGTCAAAAGAGAACAACAATAGTCGTTAACGATTTATTTTCCGACGTTTCGCTCCACTTTGTAGAGCTTCATCAGGGCTCTTGAAGTTGATAGCTTTAGATACTTTTCTTGTTTTACTTGCTGTTGATAGCTTTAGATACTTTTCTTGTTTTACTTGCTGTTGATAGCTTTAGATACTTTTCTTGTTTTACTTGCTGTTGATAGCTTTAGATACTTTTCTTGTTTTACTTGCTGTTGATAGCTTTAAATACTTTAATGCAAAAGTATCTAAAGCTATCGACTTGAACAACCCTGATGATGCTCTACAAAGTGGGGCTAAAAGTTGGAAAATAAATAGTTGTTAAATATTTTTGTTTCTCTTTAGACCGCACTTGACCATCTTCTTCAAAATTTGAAATTATACAATCAATTATCTACTTATATGATAAAAATAAATATTCAAGGGTTTACTTTGATTTCTTTTCAAAAAGAAATCAAGACGTCATCATTTAAGATAGATATTTTGTATTATTAAAAAATTTTAAAACGTTCTTCCACCAATAACCGCGTCAGAAATCATATTGATTTCTTTCAAAGCTATTTATGGCATTGTTTTCTAAATTTCAATTTATACCTATGATTTACATTTTGATTGAAATTTTTTGTATTGTTAATTAGTATTATAATATTCATTACTATGTTTCGTTTAAAAAATGAAAGTGATAAACGAAGGCTAGCCTCCGCAATATACGCTTAATACTTAATACCTTGTGGCCAATATAGTAAGAAACAGTCTCCAGCTTGCTGAGGCGCAAAACAGACTAGAGAAGAGTACCATTTTAGAGAAATTATTTTCTTTCTTATATTGAATTCAAGACTATAAAAATAACCCCATCCACCAATGCTTTCTTTTCGCTACCTTTTTATAAACACGTAAATTATACAATAGATTATAGTATTTTTTTCTCTTGTTCGCTCTCTAGAATCCTGTAAATATTGAATAGATTTATTTTCATTCACATTAATTTGTTTCTCAATTAAACTACATACAGTCAAATTATTAACCCAACCAACTAATTAATCGAAAGTAAAGCAGCGCCTGGCCTTCTGTTGAAGGTGCACTCCATACAATTATTATTTAAAATAATGAGAAGATACTTGACCTTGACTAATACATATGAGTAGTAGATGGTTAGGGGTATAGTCAGAGTATAGCACAAATAAATTCAAAAACTTAACATTTCGGCCAGAATTTCTAGCCTTCTAATTCATGAGGGCTAAGAACAAAACACTAGATAACAACTAATGAATGAAAGGATATATAGAATGACTAAAGTAAAGAATGGTACACAATGAAAATAGATAAAAATAAAGTAATGAAAGAAGTTGAAAATAAAACGTATATATAGGTAATTAAACATGTAAACAAAATTACATAATTAAGGAAATTAAAAAATATATGAATATATAATACAAAGAACAACGAAATTTGAATATTTTAATTTAATAATAATATTAATATAAATAAAATATTCATATTTAGTAGTTTCTTTGCATTATATAATCAATTTTTCTAATTTAATTAATTACGTTATTTTACTTACATATTTAATTACGTATATATACATTTTATTTCCCACTTATTTCATTACATTATTTTCATTTATTTTTACTCTGTCAATGGTTTACTTTAATCATTCTATATATCCTTTTATTCATTGGTTATTACCTTGTTGTTTTTTTTCTTAGGCAACATGAGTTCTGATGAAGGCTAAAAATTCTGCTCGACTTATGTTATGTAACTTATTTATGTTATTCTCAGACCGCACACCCAACCATCTTCTCCTTATAGTTATTATTTAACTTGTAAGCATCCAAGTCTCCATTTTGATAAAAGACATACTTGGAATCCTCAAACAAGTCTGAAAACTGCTCGTGGACTCCGAATATTAAAACACTCAAAAACATTTTGGGCTAAATAAAAATAATCTCATTTAGGTTAGCGTTATCAGTCCTATTTGGACATTAGAAATTAAGCATTGGGGATCCAATAAACATCAGATTCCTTCCGGATCCAATCCTTACAATCCAAAATTCTTCGAAACCTTCTTAATGCACGTTATTATACCACAAATGAAATTATGCATAAACAGTTCAATATTTTATTTGTAATAGATTTGACCTGATGTAGATATAACTTCTTTAATTCCTAAGCCCACCAGTTTCTCACCTTTTAACCAAAGCTATTCCTAAGAAACCTTCGAGGTATATGAAAAAAAGATGGCCAAGGGACCTTCTGACTTGAATAGTGATTGAAATACTAGGAACGGGTTGTTCATTCATAAAATATTATCAGATATTTTAATTCATCATTCATCAGATTTATATAATGTATCTACTATTGTATAGTATAAAGGTATTGTAATTACTATTTTATAGTAGATACAATACCTTTATACAATTTATAGTAGATTACATATTTCTCTAATAAGCAGTTGTAAGTATCAATAAATATATATATTTTTTAAAAATTAGTATATTAAACCAAAAGACATTATATATGTTTAAAATTATATAAGTTTTCGTAAAATTAAATTTTAAATATCTTCTGAAAGCATATATTAATATTTTTTAAAGCTATAATACATTACTAGAAGGCTACTTTAAGGCTACTATTCAAACTTTATACATTGTACATACCATCTATAACTGATTATTTACTATACCTTGTAAAACATGGTTACTATGAATTTTTAACATTTGCTTAGGGGTTGATATTTTCAAATCACATACCTGAAAAAGAAACCATTAATAATAACTGAAACACAACATTTTAAAAAGTAAAACACACACACCCACATATATAACAATAATTACACTTACATAATATAACGTCACATTAAATGATAAATTCTCTACAAACACGCTAATTGCCATTTTAGAAAAGTACAAATCGAAAAAAGAAAAAAAAAATCATTACATTCTTTTGGACGGGAGTCGTATCATTCATCAGCTAACGTATTTTTATTGTACTTTTTAAAAATAAATAAGATTTAAAAAGTTATAATGTCCTAAACAAAAATACGACTTTGATCAATCATAATTCAATATAAAACAAGCTACTTGTTTTGGACCTAAACTCATTAGCCCTAACATTTTGTAAGTTAAAATTATAATGTAATAGACTATTTAAACTTGAATAATTAAAAATTATCAAATAAAAATATATATAATATTTATTTTATTGTCATAAATAAACTAAATTATGAAACAAAAAAAAAATCTAAGCTTGGAAAAAATCAACAAGTAGTTCACTTGTTGCATGCAGGTAATCTAGACTAAATGATCACCGGTGCGCGATCTCAAAGCACTTAGGAGGCCTTAGGTATGCAAATTTGATTCATTGTGCAATGAATACTATTTTTGAAAAAATAACTTCATGAAATATCGGAATGTCGGTATTGTCTCTGTTCCAATAGAAAATAGCACTCTTTGTTTTATTTACTTCGGCTTTGTAAGTCAATAACATGCCTCTTTTCAAGTCATCAACAGTGCTTTTCGGCAGCTGAAGCTAAAAGTTCAGGCTCACTCCACGAAAGTAAATACTATGGTTCATAGTACATAAACTTATATATTATTATCCAGTTTATGACGTTTAGTTCCCTTTAAAATTTAGTCTTCAGTGAATTATTGTCTCAGTGTCATTACGTAGTAACAAATACTGAGCCGAATCAAGGTTTTTAATTATTAAAGAAGCTAAGAATGAAATATTTTAATTTTCCATATGAGACTAAGAAGTCGATTTTTTATACACACGATTGTTTCCACGACAATATAGTGTAATAGTACAATTACCCGGTGGAAAAAAAAGTCTCATTTCACCCCAATTTTTTATTACTTTAATAAAAACTATAATTACTAGTTAAAGTTGATTAATTCGACCAAGCATAGTTATAGGTAATACAAAATAGAAGCTGTTTCAAAATGTTAAAAAGAAATTAATTAGTCATTTGAAGCTCTGTGTCTTTGAAACTAGCCACAACACAAGAAAACCTAAAATAACACCATTTATAGTTGAGCAAATTTACTAAAATATGAGCTCCACTAGAGATCATTACGTCCAATAGTTTCCAAGATACAGTTTTTTAAAAAGCAACATTTCATGAAATATAAACTTAAAAATCAGTAGTTAGTGAATTTATTGTGGAAACTCTTTATCTCACAAATCATGAGACGTACCGATGTCTATTAGCACTCAAATAAAAGCTAGTTTAATATGCTATAATGTAGTTAATGACGTTTATCTTTGTAGGAGTAGTAGTTTTCATGATATTTACTCAAATAAAATGATTTCTAGTTGTTCGGACAAAATTCGAAAACAAAATTCATATTCATATGCAAATATCATGAGAACTACTACCTCTACAAAGATTAACTATCTTCCATTTGATTGCTGGCAGACATCTGTGCGTCCAATGTATCCTGATACAAATTTTTTCACAAATCAAAATTTATAATTTATTAATTTATATTTATTATTAAAAACTCCTACGAAGATAAACACCATAAACTACTTCATGTCACACTAAACTAGATTTCATTTGAGTGCTAATAGACATCTGTACGTCTCTTAGTTCCTGATATAAAGATTTCTCACAGTAATTTTTAAACGTTTTTAAAAAACTTTTTTATCCTCGTAGACTCTTCTACTTTATAACCTTAGTTGCCTAAATTCCCATACTCAAATCCTCTCAGAACATATTCCAAGGGCTGGGCTTACTTAAAAACCTTACGGACAGCCTTCACCACTATAAGGAAGACGGGACGCGAAAAACTTTGGGGCAAATCAATATCTGAACTTTAAATTTCGTACTTAAGTTCTCCTTCTTCGTCGTCCAGATTCTAAAACAATCGTCGTCATCTTCGAAACTGAACAGTTGTATTTTTTTAGATACATAAAAAAATAAACACCAATCAGCGAGTCTACATTGAAAACAATATATTTCATTTTCAATAATAATCATTCTTGCTAAACCTTAGGAATAAATTAATATTTATTAGGAAAAAATCGATATCCGATACATTAAGATTATCTGTCCATTAGCTTTTGTCAGGATTGTAAAGTGATTTTAGATAATAGGTTGTCAGTGGGCAGCTGAAGTAATCATTATCGACCATAAACGAAAGTCAAGTGGAAAGTAGAATAAAACTGTCCGCTCTAGAGAGGTCATACCAGTGGATAAGTTTTAGGCTTTTATCAGAGTAGTTAAGGAAGAGATCTTTGATACCCCAAACTTATATGCTAAAATCTTAAGAAAAATCTTTCAGTGAGATTTAGAGGTCTATTTTCCAGACAATTACAGAACAGGATGTAATAAATTCACTGTCAGTTTGTCTTTTGTCAAAGTAGGTTTATTAAAATATTAATATCAAAAATTCTTGAGATGATGCTAGACAACAATGGAATGGTTAGTGTCAGTATTCTCTTTCAGTACAAAAAGAAACCATAATTAATGAGCTGTCTTTAGGGTACGGAATTAGCTCTGATCATCTGCCTTTAAATATTTAGTTCATGTATTGTATGAAATGATGAACAGTGAATGAAAAATAATTTCATTGGCCAAATTAATAATTCCTTACACCATAAATAACCAGGAATTTTTACAATTATTATAAGCAATACAATAAAATAATTATAAAAAATCTATTTTCAAGCCAATAAACAACAACTATATTCATAATCACATGCAGAGGTTTCAAATGGATTTTTCTCTGAAACGAAGTATAAAATAATTTTTTTTAAAATTATTTATTTAATGTAATTTACAACTGTACAAAATAATACAATAGGTAAATATGTAGTATGTTTCATATACACTTGAAAATCTTGGAAAGGAACCACCCATTGGTGGTACTTCAAACATTAATTTAAATTAGAAGGTCCCGTGGCCATCTTCTTTTCAGACGCCTCGGAGGATTATCAGGGATTGTTAAGGATGAAAGATTAAGAATTAATGGGTTAGGATGGTTACGGAGTTTGGAATAAAAAGACGCATATCTGTTTTGGGTCAAATCTGTAACGAATGGGATGTTAAGGTCTTTGTGAATGAGTTTATTTGTGACGTAATAAGGAGCATAAAGGATTTTACGTAGGATTTTGGATTGTAACGATTGGATGCGGGAAGAATTTGATGGAGCCCCAGAGCTCAATTCCATATGTCCAAATTATAAAATAATTAATAAATAAAAATGGGTTAAAACAAATATAAAAGGGAAATAAAATTGTCGACGATAATTCGGCAGTGTAAAACCTATTTCTGACAATCTTCTTCGCTTACACCAACTAATGTGGTTGAAACCATTCACAATCTTCCCATCACATTACTCCCCAACAATGACATTGGTGTAGAACCAAATCGTCACCGGTGTGAAAAATAAAATCTACAGTTGATACAGTGGTGCGTCGAGGTGGTTCGAAGGGTTGGTAGATCACTTCCGCAGACGAAGGTGTGGGTTGAACAATGAGCTGTTTTCTACCAGCGCTGTGCTAGCACCTGGAAAATGTGTCGAAATCGTTTTCGAACCTGATTGAAGCTGAATCTTTCATGTCTCCTTCTTCCATAAGGTTCAGAGTAGAGGGTAGCGAGTGACTTCCTTGCGTAGTATCTCAGAAACACGTGTCCTTCAGTTCCGGATGCCCGAACGTGCTGCTGCATTGTTGCAATGGACGAAGGTTCTTTGTGGCGTCTTATTGGGTCTTCAGCGTCAACTCGGGAGTCTTCTTGACGTTCAGATTCCTCATCTCTCCTGGAATAAGTAGAGGCAGTTCAAAGATTATTATCGTTGCGTATGCTCCAATATCCTCCTACTGTCGACTGTAAGTCCGAAATGCGCGCTTGGTCAGTAGAGATCCATTTGTACACAATCCCTGTTGCTATCTTGCTGTTTGTAATCAGTTCCAGTGGACAAACGTGAATCGGTCAGTAAAGGGTAGACAATATGCAATTCCGTCCCCGCCCAACGGACTTTAGTTCTAATGTTTTATAACCAAAAATGCCGAGGGTATAACATTTAACAGGTAAATGTATAAGATATTATATACAATATCATTAATTAATTGTAAAAAAGCTGTAGTGCTACAACCCATGAAGGGTTAAGGGTGCAGCACTTTGTAAGGAAATATTGTTATTAGAATAAAGGTAGTGCAAGGAGGTGATTTTATCAGAATCACGCTCGATCGCCAGATTTTTACCCAAATTACGACGCTAGGGGACCCCAGGGTTGACTCACGGCTGCAGGGCAACAGAAAACAATATTCTGCCCATCTGGATTCGAACCCGGATCCATGGAGGTAGGAACACCGTGCCTTAGCAATGCCGCCGCGCTCCCTGGAGGAAAAGCTTGGTTACCATTTACTTTTATTGACCGCCTCCTGGAATTCATTTCCTACGGTCAATTATTAATCTTCCAATTGATATTTACATTTAATATAAATTTATTAATTTCAAGTTTTAAGTAGTTTGATGACAGTTTGGTTTATTTATTTTTTTATTAACTAAACAAGATTATCCAATTATTTTACCAAAGTTTGATCTTATTTTTTTATATAATTATATACTAATATTCTTGTGATTTATTCAATTTCAAATTTTATTATCGTTTTGAAAGTATCAATAAGTCATTCAAAAAGAGCATGCTAATTTTTTTTCGAAAACTTCATCTATCTGATTTCATTTAATACTTGTATTATTTCATTTAATACTAGGACAACTATTCTTCAAGATTGGAGTTTTTTATTCTTATAACTCTCTTCTCCAACCTCCTTCCCCACATTACTAATACCACTCTGTCAATAATTCGATTTTGCTCAAATATGGTATTAAGGAATTATATGAAGAAGCTTTTAATTGCGTTACGAAATAAAAAAAACAATAATATTTACATTAACAAATTTAATTATTGATTTAATTTTCTGATAAATGTTTATGAAAGACTGAACGAGGGTGGTCTTGACATTCCTATGTTGTATGAGCAGACAAGAACATAGGCATCTTGTCAAAACGTGGCCCTAGGCAAGGGATCTGTTAGACAGGATAAGAGGGAGGATATTGAGGGCTAAAATCAAGGTAGAGCCCCTTAGCTTTAGAGTGAAGTTATCACACAATACAAATATTGATCTACTAGGAATCTGATCAAGTTATTAATTTTTTTTCAAGTGTACTTTAAAAAGTTTAAATATTTATTCTTCTAAAGATTCCACTTAAAGAAAAACCAACAACTTACATTAATGAAACAAGATTAGAACGAAAAGTTGTGTTCACTTGGATCGAAAGTACAAACATAAAGCTAAGCAAACTACCGGCTCATTTTCTTGTAACTTATATCAAGTGCAAACAGGATGTAACAAAATGAGAAATTAAATTTCCCTATCGATTGAACAAACATAAATAAAACCTGTTCCACCTGATTTTGATAGCTACATAAAGAAAACCCCTCCCTTGAGCGCACCTCACGATTTCATAACAGCATCAGAAATTTTGACTACAAAAACGTTTTAAATATGTATGGAATTGTTGAATATGAGCTAGTATGAAAACATATTAATTTATTTTTGTGCAAATAAAGTCAGAAGGATTAGGGAAAAATATTGGAAACTTCATTCGTAAAAAAAAAAAAAGGATCAGAGAAATAAAAACTAGAAACTTATTGAAAAGTAGTTTTGTTCCTGTTTGGAAGCTGATCCTCAAAAATATCTACAGTAAATGTAAACAAACAATAAAAAAATGTATAAATTCTTGTTTTAAAAGTTATTTTATTTTTAAAACAAGGATCAATCAAATATACAATATATGTTTGCACTAATGACGTAATTACACCGGTCAGCTACAAAATATATAATTATATTGTTATTTCCTGCAAACACATTAATAGCAATTGATTTCGATTTTACTCATGCATAGAAAATGTTCGATCAAAGCCATTTGTTTTAAACCAGTTTAAACTTTAGACAAAAAATCATTTTTTTGTTTACAAATAGGAATACTAATAAAATTTCGCTATTCACCCGGATAAACAGTAGACTTCACAATTTTAAAAACAATATGTGATAGTTCAGTACACTGATACAGAAATCAAATTAAAAAAAAAAAAAAGGAGTCCACTTCAGGCACAGATTTTTATGTCCTAAAGAAAATATATTTTTTTTATCAAAGGAATCGTACCTACATAGAATTTACTGTTTTAATATTGATACACTTTACGATAATTATTAGGTAAATCAAATTGGGGGTCCACTACACATCATTGGGACGGTAATAATAAGATATAAAATAGTCTTAGAGCATTTAATAATAAAACATACCAGAAATTCTTTTAAACGTAATAAAAGTGAAATAAATAGAGTCTAGATCCGAAAAAAATGTGATTTTAAAAATACAAAGATTATATAATATGAATATATAATAGGATTATACATAAAATAGTTAAAAAAGTATAAACTTGCAATGAAAGACATAAAAAAACAAAATATCAGAAAATTCCTGCCCTGTATGTGAACTAATAATGCACTTGTGGAAGTTCTAAAGAAACCCATTTTATGATTGATCATTGAATTCCATCATGGAAAACACAAACAAATGTGTTTACGATCTCTTCTGGTGTAAATATTCTGTACATTTTTTCTCGAAAACCTTTTTTAATCAATTTCGCTCATACTCTATTATATTTTAAGTAATATTATTTTTATTTTTATACCAGATCGGGCTGGTGGGCCTTACATGATTGATATAATTTATATTCTATATATTTTTTAACAGTTGATTATGAGGGGGTATAGTCATACAAATGACACCCCTAACTATATACAATGTTCTTATTAAAAGAAAAAAAAAATAATGAAATAAATAAATAAGAATAATTAAAGAGGTAAATAATATTAATAAAAAAAAATAATGATATTGGTTCACTTAAATAAAACAAACAATTGCCTCCTAATAGTATAAAGAAACAAGTTAATTTGAAAAAGGGAAGAAAGAAGAAAAGAGAAAAAAAAAATATTAATTAATAAATAAAATGAATAATAATAATAAGTAAATAGAGGCAGTGTGACTATGAATTAATTTTAAATTTATTTAAAATGTATAAAATAATGTTTTGCAGCAGTCACTGCTCCTTTAACTGTCGGCAACTGGGAGTGGAACTTCATGAACCGTTTTTTGATATAATCCTCTATTGACTCCATTTGTAATTCGCGATGCAATGGGCTATTTCTTATGAACCAAGGAGCATTAACAGCGATTCTTAGGACTTTATTTTTAAAAGTTTGTAGTTTTTTCCTTTTCGTGAAGGATGGCGCTCCCAGACTTCACAGCCGTACATCAGCAGTGGCCTGAGGATTGTTTTAAATATAAGAACAGTTGTTTCTGGTTTTAGTTTGGAATTTCTGTTTAGGATAGGATATAGCATTGCTAACCTTAAGTAATAAAACTAGCTACTTATTTCAAGTTAACTCTGTAGAGAGGAAATGCATAAAGTATCTAATGACCAATTTTCAACTTTTAATATCCTTCTAAAAGCAAAATTATAGTTCTTCTTTACTTTAGATATGTCTGATATTGGTAAGACAAATAAATTTACAACAGCCTGAAACAAAACTCAAGATAGAAAAGTTTGGAGATAAGTATTTACATTGCACAACGATGTTACTGATTTTACGTATTACTAAAAACAAAACTAAACTGAGGGCCTTTGAAAGAAGTCGATGGATACAGATTTATTGTCAAAAAAATAAAGTAACGTAAAAAGAAAAAATAGAAATGACAGACTTTATATAAAAAGAAAAAAATTATAGTTGAATGCCCTGGAATGAATTGAGAAATATATTGAAAAGAATTCTAACATTTACACACAAAAGAAGTTTTATCTTTGAACAAGAGTTGCTCATTCCAAATGATTCTTCAGTCCGTCTCCTCTTAATTACAATTTTTTTTTCTTTTTCTAATTATTCTTTGACAATCGATTCTACTTTGGAAGAGTCCGAAATTTGTCTCTTAGAATGATTTCTCTCCAGAATCCCCAAGAAAGATAACTAAAACGTCCTGCCTTTCATTTCCATTACATTTTGGTAATAAAACTTTAATATAAGATATATCTTCTACGATTTAATATAATATTATGTGGATGATATTGCATATTATAATATAATATTTTTTATTAATTTTTAATTTAAAATATTAATTACTATAATTTTCTGTGATAAATAAATATTTATTAGAGTGGTTTGTGAGAAGAAGTACCAGGTATGTGAAAATCTCAACAAGGGACTTTTGATTTCATGCCACTTTCAACTTTCAATTTTTAAATATTGCTTGATTTAATTGACTTGAGTCTACTCTTCCCATTTTAAATAAACTTTTCATAAATGATTGATGTAACATCGTCACTAAATCGGAGTTCAGCAGGGCGGGCTGGCTAGGTAGGATTGCCTACCATTATTTTTAGTGGCATGATCTCCTTGTGAGAGATTTAGATACATATTCATATATTGTATTGGTATTTAAAGTGTTATAAGTAAATAATATAAATATTTTAGGTATCTCCTAATGGCCTAAGGGCCGGAACGTCGGGGAAAAATAATAAAAAGTTTGGAGACAAGGTTCAGAAGATATTTGTGTTTTAATTGAAGCTACCCACTCTCAAACAAAAAATTAATATATTACATAATGAAAAAAGTACAAAGAAATAATAATGCCAAATCTGAGAACCCTTCACGCCGTTGTTTTAATTAGATAAAAAAATTATCATAGTACTAATTATTTTTTAGCACTAATGGTTATCACGTGACCCGTAGGAAAAAACGCCACATTTTTTTTTGTTAAATATATGAATAATTATTCATAAAATTATTAAAAATATTGAAATAAGGTAAGGGAAGTGGAGACAAGTTTGGTCCAAAATCTTAAGAGTTGATTTTGGGAAACTATTAAAAACTTAATTTTAAAAATTGAGAATTGAAGCATTGTCATTAAATATGTCATACACTTAAAGAGGTGTGTAATGAAATTTAATTTATCCACTACTTAAATTTTAACTTTTTTTATATATACAAATTCTTATTCGAATTAAAAACGTATTCGTTTTAGAATTTAAATTTTTTCATCCATTAGAATTATGTCAACGAGCAGTTTCTTCACAGCACTGTATCATGCCATGTAATATAACGTACATAAAATTTTCATATTTTTCTTATTTCTGTACATAAGATTTTATATTTAATACAGTTCTAAATTTTGTAAAACATACACGACAAAATATTTGTGTCATTGAACAGGAGTAAATAAGGAACATTTTCTATGAAAATATTAATCGAAAGTTCTTTTATATAAATAGCTAATAAAATTTTCCAGTATTGAGTATATTGATTTTAGATAGAATACTCCTCAATTGCTTTCCATGGATCAATTCCCACCTCATCTCGATGAAGGAGGCCCAGAACAGCGATTCCTAAAGGGGGGTATGGTATCCAAAGCGCTTGCCAGGGGTGCCGCAAGTGAATGCAATTTTTTTTAAATATAAAAAAAAATATTAAAATTGAAATAGCAAATACCTAGTGCATTTTATATTTATTTTTCGCTGTTCCGTCATCTTTTTGTACATATTCAACTGCTCTACGAAGAAGAATATGTTTACAGCGACATTTTATTTTTTTATCTAGACACGGGTTTCAACAAATTTTGGGAACCGCTCCTAGCGCCTTCTTTATTTAAAGGCTTCTTTACTCGACTCGTAAAGGTATATGAACTTATTGGTTATATTTCTATATGGAAATATGCTTGAAGGTAATCTGTGATTAATTATACTTGTGTCATTCATAACAATGCGGTAATTGCCTCTATCGAATTGGCTTAGAGTCATTAATTACTATATAAATTATTAATGTTCCTCCCGTAGGACATCAGCAGTCGGTTTTCCTCAGTTACTTCAGAAACAATGCAGTCCAAATCAGAAACAATTAAAATGTTACCTGTGTGGTACACCATGCACCACAAAGGCTATTTGATTTGTGACAGAATTTTATTATTATTATATATAATTTTATTTTTTAAAATGCGCTGCAACAGAAAGCTGGTATTTGTCGTGTCAATGTAACTAGTAGTCTTCAATAATAATGATATTTTTCAAAATTTAATTCACGTTTAACAATATATTCAGCTTCATCATCATTTGACATTTCACTTTTGAATAAATGTGTCATTAAATAGAGTATGTCAGGGTGGCTAATATATCATTATATAAAATACATATTTTATATATGCTCTCCCATAAAACCGCCTCCTTTAGCAAATCCGTCGTCACACATGCAACAACTCAATTCCAACAATGGAAATCTCTTCATATCTCTATTCGTCAATCCTCGTCCATCCTTTCTTTAAACAACACTTATTTTTTCAACCACTTGTGAGCTATGTATACAGCCATTATTGATTAATATTATAAATTATAAAATAACTGACAGACAATTAACCTTAATTTGTGAACAATATATTTATTCTTAAGGGAGATTAATCCCATAATAATATTAGTTTTTCATTTTAATTATTAAAAATATTTCAAATATTAAATTAGTGACCCATCGGTTGGCAACTTATCAGTTGTTTCTAGATGAATCTAATATTTGCCCAAGGTTTAGGCTTCTATTTTTAAGTAAATGAGTTTAATTATGTGTAAAGGTTAATGAAATGAATAATTCTAAATTTAATGAAATATATAATTAATCAGCTGAATGCTGCATTGCCCCTGGCCAGCAGATTTTATGAGGATTATAATATTTAATTAAGATGGCATGAGAATTAATAATGAACTAATTGAGACCAAGAGCAATATTAAAATAAATCAAACAATAAACATAAAATTAATGAATACTTTAATTAAAATTTAATAAAATGTTTCAGAGAAGCTCATATTGTACTTCAAAATAGAGGGCACATCTGCCAACTGCCTTCAAGTGAACATTAAAAAAATAGGTGCTATAGCAATATTGCATCCTTTCAAGAGTAAAGGGGGAACACGAAGAGTTATACTTATTGAACAGTATAATGTCCAGATGTGGAGGAGTATTTTAGGATTTGACTGTAGATAGGATTAAAATGATTCTTTTAAAAAATTCAAAGAGGCTTATTGATAGATAGGATGAAGTTTTATCCGGACCGGATTCACTACATAACAGAAATAGCAAATCCCCACGTTTTTAGGATTCTCATATCTAAAGAAAAATATATCTGGCTTTTAAAATTTTGTAACAATCCAGGGAACGGACAACAGATATTTTTGCTTCGATAAAATGGTTTTACCAAAAAATAATTCAAAAACATGCAAGTAGATATGGATTAATTGTTAAATTGTTTAAGGGAGGAAGAGCTATGCAATGTTAAATAAGTTTGGAGTAACATAATTTTAGATTTTTGATTTTTTTAAACTTATATTTTGTAATAGGCGCATGAAAATTTAATATAGCAAACCTAAGGAATGCCCGACTGTATCCCTTAATAATACTTCACTTTTCGCATTCGGAAATATATGCTTCCTACAACTTAATAGCAAATATCTTCCTGAACAACCGACAAGTTTGGAATCATCATACAAGACGGAAAAGAAACTTCTAGTTCCAATTATTTACATATGAATCTTTTACAAAACTATAATAAGGCCTAATTGGACAGTAAGGCCTAATAAAATTGCCAAATTACGTCTTACAATCAACAACCTTTAATTCATCTACCAATTATTAATTCAATTCACCAAAATTGGAAGGGTATCCAAAGAAGCTACCCCTTCATTATAAAAGATACCATTTTGCAAGACAGTACTGTGCTTCCGGCCGCCTCGAACTGTAGCGTTCGAAGTATGAAGGCTCAGCAGTCCACAACACATCCTTCCACAACTCAATATATTATGGGTCGTATAATGACGAAGAAAGTCCTGTAGTTTTTTGCTTTCTTTTTGGCCTAGGATTTTATCAATGTCTATTATTTTTTGTTACATTTTAAATTCTTCATTTGTCATATATTTATATTTGTAATTCCTGTATTTATGCATATTTAATATTTAATTATTAATTTAATACGTTTTAAATTTTAAAAAAATAATAAATCTGTACCGCTACAACTCATGAAGTGTTAGAGGTTCAGTACTTTGTAGAAAATAGTGTTATTAAACCAACGGTTGTGCAATGAGTTAATTTGGTCAGAATCAACGCTTGACCGCCAGATATTTACTCAATTAAGGGTACCCACTTTATGCTGGCCCAGAAACGCTCCCTAAGCCACAGGATTGACTCATGGCTAAAGTAAAACAGAAAATAATTTTTCACCATAACTGCTTTCGAACCCGGATCCTTGGAGTTAGTAGCACAATGCCTTACCAATGAGCCCACGTGTGGGTGGGAGATATTGTTGATTTCAATTTAAAATTTGAATTCGAATCAAACAATAGCCTCAACAATATAAATAAGGATCATTAAATCATTATTATTGCCTATCACGGTAAATTACTAAATATGCAATTAAAATAGTTTCAAAAACAAAGAATTGAATAAATTAATTCATTAATCTAGTAGTGATAGAAAGTAGTTCCTTAAAACATAGTCAGTAGACATAAACACTTATCTAAAGTATACTTTTTTTTTAGAAAGAGTCATTATTTTGGTAATAATTTATTGTTATAATTAAAAAAAATCCAAAAATTAACCTTTTGACAGCTTCATTTCTAATTTTCGAAAATCCTCATCTTTGTGATCAAAACACATTTTAAACTAATTAAAATAAGACAAATTTAATAAAAAATTTATTAATTATATGTTTTTCATAGAAATATATTAGTTTAAATGTAGGATATTTCATAGTCTCTCTGGTCACATCACCTTTTTTTCGAAATGAAACTTGATAGATCTTGATTTTATAATATTTAAAAATATATATATTTATCTTTGACTTAGTTCACAGTATGATTCGATTTATGCAGCATTTAATTTTTAAAATTGAATATATAGAGCAGCGTAGTAGGATCCCTCTAGTATTAAATATTCTGCCACTAGGAACCCTGAGGGTGTGGAGCTCATTATTGTTTTAAGGGCGAGTTGGCTCGTACAGGTTAGGGGTAGCTTTTAATACATCTTTCATCCTCCTGTTCACCTCATGCCTACACAAACGCAGGGAATAGCAACAGCATGTTTTGGCTAATTATTGTTGGCTGCATTAAAGTTTAAGATTTAGTGCGTAATAATACAAACTTGAATAAAAAGCTATTAGTGTTCAATCGAAAAAATAAATAAATAAAATAAAATAAAAAATAATCCAATACAGTTCATACTAGGAAAATGATGACTAATTAAAAATAAAAGACTTAAATTTAAAGGAGCTGTTTTTAGTAGAATGAAAACTGTAAATGACAAATAAAGCGCCAACATAATTGAACATCACTGGTTTCAATGGATAGTTTTAACTGTTTTTATTGATAAATTTTAATCAACTTATATTAGTTCTTTGTGTTTTAATCCAAATGGTATTTAATATTAAGAACTCGCTATTCTTGGCATGCGTACATTGGCACCATCAATTTCTTAAATTATTAAATCTCCTAAATATAGTCTATATAAACTAATAATTATATATAATAAATATAAATAATTCTTGTTTAAATATTTTTTAAAAAAACATAAAGGTATTATTATTTGATATCCAGGTAGATCTGCTGATGTGAAATAAAATTAACTGATTAGTTTTAATATATTTTTGCCTTAATTTTTTTATTTTTATATGTTATTTTTAATACAAGTTTTACAATGGCCTACCATCTCGCTCTTACTGAATTAGTTTTTCTCAATATTAATAGCCCACTGTTTAATATCCATTTGGCTTCCTCAATGAGAATATTTTTTCCCTTTCTCAATTATTTTTATAAAACCTAGATTACTTTGTACGATATATTCAACAGTATATTAAAGTATCTGTGGACTTATTATTAGTAAACAAACTATTTGAATGATTTCATTTATTTATACAATGGCTCTTCAGCCCTTTCAGTGCTTAGACCTCCGAAATTATTCTTGACCACTCGTTTCTAGTAGTGCCTTCTACATTCCCTGGGTCCGCTTTCACGTCATCAAGCCATCTCAGACGAGGTCTTCCCTCCTTTAAATCATACAGACGCCCGCCATCTAGGTAGAAGATCTTCTGGCATCCTTTCCAACTAGTAGCCTGGGTGTCAACCGATATTTCAATCTAATATTTAAGGTTAGATATATTGTAGTTTCATGTATCAATTTTAGAAACTCTAAGGTAATAATGCTCTTTGAAATGTAATACGTTTAATTAATAATAAATTAAATCATTTTTCAGCGAATTTTTTAAAGTTTTATTGTCTAAACTCTAAACCTAACATCAATCACAAACCAAAGAACGCAAATTTTTTAACTAACATAAGTATATTTGAGAAAAAAACAAAAACAAGCTACAGATTGCAAATGCATTTGATAATATTAATCGTTTTGTTGTTTAATGAATTACAAAACACAATATGTATTGATTATATCAGACTGAAACATAAAACGCTTTGTTATATCATAAAACTTATAATATAAAATATAGCACAGTAAAGTGAAGTAGATACGCCTATAGAAGGACTTAAGCCGTTGTTAACCTTTAACGACACCTAATATCACACTTTGCAGGCTGCAAGTGTCAGGCAATAGGCTATTGCGGTTGCATATTAACGAACTATAAGGCTGTTGAAAAAAAAATAAAAATACTAGTTACACAGGATGCCGTAAATGCTGAATATAAAGTATTCAAAGGGGTGATGATGATCCCAAGAACAACAAGAAATCGTAATCTGAAATACCATCTAATTTTCAACACAAAAGGAAAAAATATATATTTAATGTTTTAAAAGCTTTAAAAAAAATTCGTTTCGGCTCAATAGAAAGCAATCATAAAAATTAATCATAATTAGTTAATCTCAATTACAACATCGTAGAAGAGATGAAATTCTCTTTAAGAATTATGGTTTGGCTCAACTGAAACTGTCACAAGGGATCTTATGGGATCTGGCGAAAAACAAACTAAAAACGACCTATTTCGTAGTTAAAATTTAAACACACAAAATGTTCATATTAATTGGACTAAAATGAAAAATGCACGTCTGACATCTTAAAGCCGTTGAAATAAAAAATGACGGACGAGTAAAAACGATTTATTTTAAGGGAAGAAGAATGTAAAATATGAACAAATAAACGGGAAAAAATTTCTGTTTTTTGATATATTTTTTTGATTTGAAATTGCATTAACACTAAAAATTTTCACGCCCATTATCTTGTAAAGCATCTAAAACACGAAAAGCAATATGGATTCCTCTTTGAATAAAGAGAATTTTTAATTTGCTAAACCTTGGAATTTTAATAGCTCCTTACATTAAATGTACTCGAGATGCAGTTTCTCGAAAAAAAAATTGGCATATATCATGGTAACTTTTATTCTTACGAAGATCATTTATAAATTACTTTAATTATATTTTTAAAAACTTTTGAGTACTTTAAATGCCAAAAGTCACAAAATTGTGAATTTCCAATTTTTCGAAAAATAATTTCATGTTTTTGAAAAAATGTATCTTGGGTACAAAAAAAAATACTGAGCTGTTAATCTAATTTCAAAAATATATGCATCATGTTTTTCGCACAGAAGATAGTTTTCAATTTATTGAGCGTGTTAAGAAAAGTTTAGGGACACTAGGATTTTTCTAGAATAAGTGGGTTTTTCCGGCTCTCTGACGATACCAAAATTTGAGATTTTGGACATCAGTCCAAACAAACATACTATTTGTTCCTTTACTGCTTCGTTCCTCCTGTTATGTTAATTTCTAGTGGTTATACGATTAAAGACATTCACTTTTCATTTATGGCAAATGGACATGATCATTATAAAGTCTTTAGCTAAATATTTTTTTTGTATAAATGCTTTAATAGGCTAAACATATCCCATTCCTATAAAACATCTACAATTAATAAGATTTAATTTAGTACATATGAAGTCGATATTTCTTTTGTGATTGATCTAGATATAGTCGAGATTAGCTATAAAGTATGATCTGGAAAAACGTTCTTTGTAACCTTTTTTTAAAAAGTAATAGTAGTCCTTAAAAGAATGGACAAAATCCATGTGGACTATGACCCTGTCGAAAGTAATACGAAGACCACCACTATGGCACATTGCGCTTAATGTGAACCGCATCACTCGGTGTGTTAAACTCCATTTCTCTAACGTTTAAAATTTAAATATTAGATGCTTTAGATATTGAATTCAAAATAGGTAGATATATGACATGAAACTCTTTGCTATTTATAAAGATTTAATATATTCTTTGATATATTCATGATTAGAGATGAGATTTTGATGGCATAAATGTCAAAATATGTACATAATTATGAATTCATTAGTTGATTTAAGTTTAGGGCAGGCATAAGGACTAACTAACTCTGGTGTTATTATTTAAACTCACAATTTTATTTAAATTGTAAATAATATTATTTAAGGAATGTGTGCATGATAGATGATAATTGTAGGATAGAGATGCATAAAAATGAAATTATGTACAATGTTGATTATATTCTAAAATTTCTGATAATGTTATTCGATAACTTTATTTTTACTTTTACGGTTACAAATTTAAATATAATAACTATGATTTCTTACAGATATGTAACAGGATAGCTTGACAGCCATAAACGTAGTAAGCTCATTCATAAATTTATAGTGAATTATTAACAGCCCAGTTAATTAATAAATATATGTTTATTTCAACATGAATATGTAATAAAATATTAAAAATTAATTCAAACATGGATAAATTAACCTTAATGAAAGCCTGAAAATAAACTAAATATGTGATGTATAAAAAATGATAAAATTTCATTTAATCTTAAAAGACATTTAATTCCCCATTATCATATTTTAAATTTATAATTATGAGGAATCTTCAGCTTTTTGAAAACAAACGGTCCACGATTGAGCTTCAAAATCTTTCTATAACTGCTTAAGATTGTTTCTTTTCTACAGGCCTAATATACGTGCGTGTGTTGTACTTGAAAATAATAATGTACCAAGAACTGAGCTCAGAAATTTTCATATCAGTACATAGTTATTATATGCTTCTCAGAAATTGATCTAGTTTGTGATGTAATGGTTAACTACGATTTTTTAAATAAAAAAAAAAACTGGAAGATCGCCGGTTGACCGTGTGTAATAGTAAAAGGAATATGGCCCGGGTGCAGTAAAAAAGAAAAACGCAAACAATTGCTATTTATTATGAGTTAACGTTTCACCCTACGTTGTAGAACTTCATCAGGGCTAAAAAAAGATACAACACTTAAATGCAATAAAATTAAATGAACAAATAACACAATTAACAATTAAAAAGAGATAAAATACGCTACTTTTTTTCTAAAGTAACGTATTTTAACCGTCAACCGTCCCAGCACTCTATTTCTTAACTGTCACCTTATTTCCTTGGCCGATTACCATTTAACAGGTACGCTTCACATCTTGTTCATTATCTTTCTTTATGTTTGATTTTACACTTATTCTCTTTTTCCTTCTCTGGCATGTCTTTTTTTTTACTTCTTATAAAAAAACCTTAAAATATGAGTATGGCCTAACATGTATAATTATTAGACATTTTATAAAAATAACTCAATGAAAAGATAATAAAATAAAATAGTATAAAAAATATTACAAAATGTTTTTTGTGTAACACAAAATGTACGAAATGTAACGGTAATCTGACCGACAAACACATCTTTGAATAATGCAATTATTACAAAATAACACTGGAGCAGTTAGGGATACCAACAAATGTTCCAATGGCGCTGAGAAACGACGAATCCGTAATAGAAGGAATAACTAAATTCATCCATAAGATTAACTTAATGATCAGCCTTTAATTATAGTAATCACCAACTTACTTTATTTTTCGAATTGGAATATCTATTTTTGAACTTCCTCTCACCATTACAAATACAATTAAACAAATTATAAATTAATCGAACACTATTAAACAAATTATAGTTTGGTCGAATATTATCTTAAACCTCCCGTTTAATATTTTAAACTAACAACCAACCGGCGTTGAACTCCCTTTCAAAACAAACAAACAAAATGTTTTCAGAAAGTATAAACATGTATGTAATAATTATAGAAAAATGTACGAAGTAGAGAAATCTCATCCCTTTTCATGACATTCGCATGTAGATTACAGGAGTTCCAGCTTTGAGCAATATTCAACATCAAATTCTAAAGACATTATGTATTATTAGCCTTAGAACGGCAGAACGAATGCAGCTGAGGTACGGCATCGCGCCTGAAATACCTCAACCTGCATTCAATATTTAAAGGGAACTAGAAATGCAGCCCGAGATCTCTCCGGCAATGAAATAGCAACGAAGCGAACTTTCATTCAATGCCTGTTTTATTGTAGAACCCGCCTGCCGGTAAAAGGAATAGGGGATGAGGGGATGAGATCCTCCATTCTAAAGCCGAATACTTCAATCAGTCTGGTGGTGCAAAATTAAAAAAAAAAAATATCACCAAGATGGGATTTTCTTTTCTACAATATATAATCTTTAATCTCCTTCAGGGATGATATCTGATAGAAATGTTCTTTTTTTACAGATTGGCTTGGTTAGCCTTTAGTTATTAGTTGGCCTGGTTGTTGTAAGTTCGTTAGGTATTTTTTAACTGAATAATATTTTAAGGCTTTAAATGTACAGTAAAATTTTAGTGATAATTCAGGTGATTTTACCATTTATCAGCTTTCTTAAATAAAACAGTTTTCTTTTACATTAATGAATAATGTTTCATGTTATATGAAACAGCTTTTCAACAATCTGGTTCCTAAAAGCCTGTATTTTATTTATTAAACTAATTTCAATTAGTATATATCTAAAGAATTCCAGTCATATTAGGGAATGGTAAATGCTTATACTCTAAATAAAATTCTAAATTTAAATGTGTTTCATAATATGTGAAATATTGGGGAAATTTTAGTAAAATTCTAAGTCCCCTTGATGAGGTGTGATGCTGATATCTGACTAAGCAGATTTTACTGACTTGAATATGTTTTTACTATTTTTTTTCGGTTGGCTCTACAAACGTTGGGGACCATTGGCCGCCCGAACCGGCCTTCTCCACGCTTCCCTATTTTGACCTACTGCTTTCCAGTTTGCAGCATGAAGCTCTTTTGCATCTTTGTTGATTCTGTCTATCCATAGTGGCATTTATTGTTGTCTAGTGGATGGATTGCTTCGGTCCACATGCTTCGCTCATCCTCACCTCCTTTCATACCCTGAGATATTGACTGACCAGTTTTTACACGCAGTTCACTACTAGTTCTTCTCCATGTTTTAAGGGTCTGATCCCAGAACGCTCCTACAATTATAATTATACGGACTTTCAAATCTCCGTTCAAATGTCTCTATTCTGCTTTCGTGAGTACCTGTTACAGCCTAGCTGTTGCAGCCGTTTATCAGAGCTTTATCGTTGTACACCCTTAGCTTCAGATCTGTAGAGATTTTTCGTGATTTCACTATTCTTGACAGGGAGAAGTAGACGCTTTTTATACGCTGGTTAATTTCAATCCGTTGATCATTTATGATGTTAGGTGGTGCCTAGGTACTTGATAACAGTCTACTTTTGGAAACCATTTTCCGTCCACGCAGACCAAGTCGTTAGGGTGGATTTTCCGTCTTACAATCATATATTTAGTTTTATCTTCATTTACTTGCAAGCCGATTTCCTCTGCTTCCCTTAATAAAGTCTTTGTTTCGTTCAAACGGAAGACTTGAAACAACCACAATCATATGGCTAATCGTAACACCAGCGCCCCATGTAGGCGAGAAAACAAGCACTCACACTCTTTAGCAAGCCTTGGCCAAAGGCAGCCACTTGTTTCTCCCGATCAATCTTCTACTAGAAAAAAAGTGTGATTAGAGACACCTTGAAATGCTTTCCGGAACAGAGAATGAGGAAGGAGAAAATCAAGAAAGAAAGAGAGAATAACCGAGCCATGGAACAAGTCTACAATACAATTCAACCATCATCATCAGCGCCATCCAATCATCGAAACATTATTAAAAATTAACTAACACACCTGTTGTTTCGGCCACCACCTAACAGAACTGTAATTCATACAATAGATTTTTGTTTAAATTAATTTATTCATCACTATTTTATACAGTCCACTACAATCAAACTAGCGATTCAAAACTGAAGGAGTGCCTGGCATTAGGTTGAAGACACTTCATACAGCCTTTTTGAGTCTTCCTATTTCGTCTTGGTTACTTCCTAGGACCACAAGATCGACCGCGTACGCTGAAACATTATGTATCATTCCGATATTATTTAGAACCCCACCATTTTCTAATATTATCGAAAATTAAATTTTATGTGAATATTGTGGATGAAGGCAATAGACAAGAAAAGTAAATATAATAAAATACTGTTGTATAAGACAATATAAACATTAACAGTTTCATTTAATGTTAATTTAAAAATATGTCAGAAATTATACTTATTATTTATTCTTATATCATTAAAATTGTATAAAAACACTAAAGATAGATGAGTAATCTGAAACGTCAGTTCTTTTTTAAATAAAGGAAAATTGTGAATTACATTAATAATGTATTTTGGAAATAAACTTAGTTAGAGTATTCAGGTTTACAAATAAATTCGATTAAATTATAGCTATAATAAAGAAAAATAATAATGAACACGATAACTTTTACGAGAGAAACTTTTAAAACCAATCCCTTTCCACCAGAGAGCACTACTGGTGCGCTGCTTATCGTTGGAATAATATTATAAGCCCATGTAATTCTCAATGCTGTTTGAACATCATAAGCTTTATTGAAGACAAACATTTATAATGGTTTACCAAGGAACAGGGATTAGCTTCATGAAAATATCATATTTGTTTATTATTTTATCTTTGAAAACAAACCTCTGTGAAGTTGGTTCCCGTCTTTTATGTTTTTGAAACATATTTGGAGTATTTAAAACCAGTGAAAGACTTCTAAAGTTCTCAATTATTACAAGAAATAATACAGTTGCTTAAGGCATGAAAAGTACCATCACATGATAAGCACTAATAACCTAAGGTCTTGTACAAATTTGAGACCCTGTAATTTCAATGCTATCGACTTCAGCATTTCGGTTAGAAGGGATAAATGTAAGAACTCACTGAGGGACGAACAAAATTTAAAATTACCGACAAAAAAAATGTGGGTGAAAAATTAAAATTCATTGAGTACTCCTATTCTATCTCGAAAATTTATAGTTCTCAATTATTTTTAGGACTGTTTCGGTTTATAAATACGAGAAAAATACCATTCAAAGAAACGCGCAACTAACTTCATGTTTTGTGTAGCTATGAGGTCCCATAACTTTTTTTTCTGTCAAGAATATACGCTTTGGTTAATGCAGATAATTGTCATGACCCTTAGCGCGGACTGTCAGAATTCACTAATTTGTTTGAGTGAATATATTCCCGCTGAGAAGGAGTGAAAAATTAAAAATCTTATAGTTTTGCTAGTCCCTTCCTCCACACTCCCCTCGAAAATCTATAGTTCTCAATTATTTTTAAACATAGTTTTGTTAAAAATAACATTCGTAAGCAACTTCAGAATCTTCGATTTGTTATTAAAATGTTGCACTTTGTTTATCAGCGATAAATCTTGGAATAATTTTTTGAAGAAAAGCTATCTGAAACTTTTTTCTTTATTGGAGTTTACAACTGTACATTATAGATTTAGTAAATTTGATGTATGTTATTATGAAGTGATACAGGCGTGTAGAGAAACTATCCATTGGTAGCACTCTAATAACGTTTTTACATTAGCAGGTCTCGTGGTCATCTTCTTTTCAGGCGCCTCAGAGGGTCGTCAGGAATATAAGAGGGAGCAAGATTAGAAATGATGAGAAAGATTAGATACGAAAGGAATTCGAAGGTTTAGTGAAGCCCAAAATTTAACTCTATACATTCAGATTGGCATTATTACAGTCATGTAGATCAGTCTTTTGTAATGAATTGGAAGTTCAGACCGTTTGTCCAGTATGTGCTCTAATATTCGAAATCGACCCGCAGTAGTTTCCTGTCCTTTCAGTCTTGTGTGAGGATTCCAGGTTAGTCATTTCTACAGATGTAGTCCAAGGTAGCGGATCTGTTCGACAGGTGTAAGAGCAATATTATTAAAGGAAACTGTAGGTCATTCGATATATCTGAAATCTTAATTTATCAAAAATAATTAGAAAATGTGGATAGCCTTTAAATCGCTAATTAAAATTGTATGTATTAAATCACAAAGTCACACGATATATTTCTGTTCTGGATTACAAAATGTGAAAGATAAAACGACCTACCAGCAAATGAATACTATAAATGAAAAATAAAATAAATTGTATACAATATTAAAAAGAAATGAATATTAAAATATCACAACGGACGAATATACTAACATTAGTTGCTAAAATCGACGGTATTTCAATGATAACAAAAATATATTGGTAAATACCAGTGCTAAGCTAAGAATAAGTTTAAAACACAAAACATATGTACGTTGAAGGAACAATAACTAATGTTACAATTTCTCTTTTCAGAAAATTTTCAATCTTAAAAGAAAAACCTGTTGATTCGTTTTAATGAGTTTGGAATTCAGATATTGGTTGAAAAAAATTTTTATTGATACATAAAATTATATTAAACAATGTAAAGCTTTATTTGTTCAAAAAAGTTTTTCCTTTATATTGTTGATTTATATTAAATAATAAGATGCATAATTTATATGAGGTGGTGAAAATTTATTTTGTAATTAAACATATTAGATAATTCAAAATTTTCTCCGATTATATTTTATCCAAATAAAACCCTTTTTCCGTCGGATCTCATTTGCTGACAGATTTTGGCAATTAGTTCCAAAAAATCTCAGACAGTTCTCAAAAATATTAAAGTTAAAAACAAAAACGTTTTGGAATTCAGCAATTGACTCGGACACTTTTCCTTTCTAAAACGAATTTAAGAATATCTTAGATCTTCCTTTTCACACATCCTTCTATAACTTACGAACTACAGAACACCATCGAAATAATTACATCAATTAACTTGCGGCTAATTTTCATTATCAGCCACGCGATGATCCCTAGCAAAATGCTTTCAGGAATAATTAAATTGGCTATAACAATAGTGGGGAATATAATGGCAGGGAAGACAAAGGAGGAAGGAAACCATTTAGGAGGAAATCTTTGATCTCTAACGCCTTACGCTAGTTCGTGATTTACGAGCGGCGAGCAGAAACTCCTATAATTGTTATAATATACTTAACCAATTGAATGGAAGCGACTTAAACCTAGGTTCCACGGTGCCAGTAACAGTTATAGAAAGCGTTGTAGGATTCGCTTGATAGCTGGGAGTACTATCAAATGTATATGCATGCCAGACTTCTAACTGCCAAATATAGACAGCTTGATAGTGAACTATCGAATCTTATAACGTTATAACATTAATCAATTTAACATGTAAGTAGGGTTAGATTTACTATTACCAGATCACCTCTAACGAAGGCCTGAGGTTCAGGTCATATATTAATCTATTGTCACCCATAGGCTAACGGGGCTCACAAATTCCCGGCGGGATGTAGTGAGTTTTATATTATTTTATGCTTCAAAAACGCCCTGGTGGAACCGGGATTCGATCAGACAACCTGTCTGTTGGTAGACTGGCGCGTTACCACACTGCTACCGCTGCCCTCCAGAAAATGTACTAGATAGGTCATAAAATGGGCCGTTTTAAGGCCGTTGAACAAGTGTTTCGCCAAAGCACTCGTTGTTGAGGGTATTTCATGTGAACTATCTAGGGGGTGATGTTAAAGTAACATAATATAAATATAATAATGTAATATAAATGTACCGACTGGATAGAGCTATAGTTTGAGAACCTTATACATTTTAGTAATTGACAAGAGAAATTAAGGTTATTGTAAGCTGTAAGATGACGATAAAAAGCAATAAACAAAAAGCTAAGAAATTTCTAGAGATTGAAGAGGTTGTGTACCAACTCTTGAAGCAGACTTAATAGGTTAGGACTTGAACGTCATTCCCTAAGCAGCAATCAGAACTGATTTAAGTCCAAACGTATACTTTGTCACTTAGTTTGTACCAGGTAAAATACCGCTGACTTATACTTCAGTACTTTTTAATCTCTATAATATCACTAATAGCCAGGATGAATTATACGATGATGCATTACACAATATGCGTGTATCAACAATCAAAAAGTGATTTATATTTATTAAGTAATTCTAAAGAGCTTCATTATAAAACTGGACGCTTATCGTTCCTTCTCATTTAACGAATGGAACATAATTTATTGTACTTAATAAAAAATATATCTAGTCATTATATAACGAATTAACGAATGTTAATATATAATTTTAATTTTTTGTGAAATTACGCCTCGAAATTTCTTTTATAGTTCAAACTGAGAGATGGATTATAAAGCTGAAAAAATATGATAGATTCATGATTTTTTACTTCGCCGTTGCTCAATAAAACATTTTTACAATTTTTCATGATTTTTAGATTTGAAAATTCAACGAAAGAAAACATTTAATAATATTCATAACAAAAAGTTTAACAACCTTATCGTCAAAATGAAAAAAATAAATAAATTTTTTGGATTAAAAAATCGCCGAGGTCGTGATTACTATATTACTATTACTATGTCGTGCACTAATTAGTTTAGCTTTAAAAATAACAATTAATAAAAAAATTTGATTTGAAAAAAATACTCCTTTAAAACTATTGAACAGCTTTAAATATAAATTGTTGTTTGAATAAATTTTGAGATTAATCTTTATTTTAAAAAAAATAAATAAAAACGTTTAGGTGTTAATTGCATATTTTGTTTTAAACTGTATGATAGTTGCTGTCATGACAGTACTGTAGTGAAAGTATTGTATTACTAAATACAGCGTGATGTGTGATAGTACATTTTGCAGGAGTTTATAGCTGTCAGGAGATCAACTCATCAACTGTGTAGGCTGTATGAATTTACGCACGCGACAGTAGCATTAAAAGGTAGCGTGGTAATGAAGCTACTTAAACGTCCGTGTATTATTGAATAATTTCTTTTTTTTTAATTGTTTTAATCAATATAAAAATTACAATGGTACGTGCTACCTGACACTGCTCACAGGGGCATAAAAATAGAAGTACAAAAACTTCTGTATTGAGATATCCAAATGTAAACTTCGTTCTCCAGAACATTTATAAAGAAGTGATATAAGCACTTCGTTTTTCCTTAGTGGTCTTCATTAGTTGAAAAAGTGAACCTTAAACAGTTTAATTAATAATAACAGTCCTTGTGAAAAGAGTGGTTAAAGGTTTGTTGTTCTTCTATTATGGTTTGCTTCTCATACGTAATAAAACTAAGAAAACAATAGAGTTGTCTCTTGTAGTGTTTTTTTTTTCATTTTTTTTATTTTGTTTTCTTGTAATTAAACAAGTATATGTAATGGTACACGATGCATAATGTAAAAAGTAGCAGCCGTCCAGCATCAACAAAGAGAGTTTTCATATTACTTCATAAATTACATTAAAGTAAGGTTTTTTTTTCTTTTTATCAATTAATCTATCAATTTATAGCTGAAAATTTCGCACTAACCCAAATTGATCTTTACTACATTTTCCTAATAAACTTCTGGGGCACGGTACTTCTAACAGGATTTTGTAAGCCCTCATAAGTAAGGATCTTGTAATGCTATATAACATAACTAATAATGAACGAAATTATCACGAGTAGGCCTCCGTTATATAAATTTTTTAATGTGGTATAAGGTTAGTAAAATTTACCTACCTAGATTTTTTTTATTACTAAAGTAACGAAGACCATAAAAAGATTGATCAAATTAGCAGATAATGCTGTGCAAGATAATTTTAATCCACAAGGAAAAATTATTATCAAATTTAAAATTGAATAGGATAAATTAGGTATAGGAAACCTTTACAAAGTTCTATAGACAGTTTATGAACGTTTTAAGTATAAGTAGTTTTAAAAATAAATATCAGTTTACAGAAAAGCCTACTAACACTATTAATTACAATTGTTATACAATTAGTTCTATCTTTGTCAAATTAATTTATATTTTTTTTTTACATTCAAGATATCCAACTACAGTGTCGAAATACATATAAATATATATTAAAAATGAACTATTGGGAGGATTTACAACTTAGAATACAAAAATGAAGAAAGTTTCATGAAAGAAAAATCAAACAAACCGCACTGGGATGGAGAAAACCCTGCGTGCCTGGAATAGGTAAATATTATTTCAAAGCCTTCCCATCCGGAGGAGATAAACTTATGAATTGAAAGCAAATAAGCCCAAACATCTTTTATCCGACCGTTTCTTTTAATCAATAATATTTTTAAAAAAATTATTTTAAAGTAAAAAGCATACGGGCAACTGACGTAAGAAATTTCTATAATTTGCTTCTATTTGGGTGGTATCACACAGGGCTAGGATAACTAAGTCCAACACAGAAATTTTTTTCTGTATCTTCGTTAATATTGACTGATTTTTTTTTTTTTTTTATTTAATGTTTCTAAAAGAGAATGGTTCGATGGTTTGCCCATTAACAAATTTTAAACTTTTGAACTGACTGGTTTAGAAGATTTTTTTTTTTCAAAATTTTTAGTCTTGAGGAGGAATACAGCTACTGAAATCCTCGATTTCTTCAATAGAAAAAGAGTTAATAACCAAAATGAACAATTTTGGAGCATGAGTCAAAAATATTATTTTTTTGATACATTATACATGTTTCATTTACGGCTCTGCCAGACACCGAATCCTTGCCA
>NW_027111373.1:172012-181107 GCF_000696795.3 Halyomorpha halys | reverse complement strand
AAAGAAATGGCCTTTTGTATAAGATTTAAACCAGAAAATCTGTTATACATAATAAAAAAATACCAACAGAAGTAATTATTTAAATTTTTTTTTCGAAATTATTTAAAGTGAAATAGAATTATAGAAATAGAATATAAAGCACGAAACATGGGCGTTGATGACCTCAGGGTTTTACGCCCTTAAGCCCCAGACAACAACAACAACATGGAACAATATAACAGAAAATTAAATTATCTAAAAAATCACCTAGTTACGATCAACATTAAACATTATTACTGCATCACTAAATTTTATAATAACAATCGATTTGAATAAATAATAAATAAGATAATTGTTAATACATATAATATAAAAAAAATATGCTTAAAACGAATCTATGAGTAACTTTATATTTTCTATATAATAGAAAAATTGATTAGTATATAGTAACATTAAAATCTATTCATAAAATTGTATATTCGAGAGCAATTAAATGAACTTGAAATTGAATAAAAAGTAATAATTTAAATTAATAAAAATAATTTCTTCAAGAATTTTGTTTTCGCAGCATATACCCATGCTACAACATTTCTCTACTTAACACATATCAATTCTAAAAATAGATCTTGCCATTTTTTTAATTAAAAAAAAGTATATGGATACAGCTTATAAAACATAATGAAAAAAAATCCATTTGGCTCCCATATTGCATATGTGTGAATAGTAGGGTTCATAAATAATAATGCTTGCACAAATGTCTAGTTTCAACTTAAGCTGATATAGATATTTTAATTGTATTAATTTAATTTATATACATAATTAAATCTATCAATAATGCCGGGTTTTCTAATGACAAATAAAGGCGTGTATAGTTTGAGAATTATTAGAAAAACTAATAACAAGTGAATGGGTTTCGGAGGGGCTCAACCTTAACAAATATATAATAAAATTTAAACACGTAAAGGAAACTATGATTATTCCAAAACTGTTTATGATAGGTAACTGAAATTTATGATCCAATTTCTATAAAATACTAAACGTGAATGTATTAATTACCCCTTTTTTTAATTCTTAGACCCGTAATAAATGGGAAATTTAAATAAACTTTTATCCGATTATGACACTTTCCTAACTTAGGTATTAAGGAAGAAAAAAAAATAGGTATAATATTTTTCCTTGGATAGAGTTGAGGATTTATCTATTAAATGAATATATCTACCTTTAAAAAGGATTTTTTTTGGGCAAATTAAAATTCTACTTTTATTATTAATATTAATTAAAAATCTTTCAACAAGGCGTTAAAAATAAACAGTTTCATTAAATTTACATTCAGAAGAGATACTGCCATAATAATTTTTTAAATGTTGACTTTAAAAAGAATACTCATATATTACCAATTCCCCGAAAAATCCTTTTGTTTCAAAAATAAATAATATACATTAAGTCGCCTTGGAGTGATATGCTGTCTTTACTAAAAGGTTCATCAAGGCTTAGTGATCAGTAGGTTACTGCTTTATGAAATCAGTCTCTGTTTTTGACGCCAAAAAATCAGTAATAAAAAATTAATTTGATCGGGAAATATAACAATCAAAATTTATTTTTAACAATACAAATAACAATGTATTTAAAGAAAAATACCAACACAGATTTGTTGATTTAAAATGCAAAATTTAATGAATAACGGTCTCCATGTAGTATTGAATATGGTGCCAACTAATTGGAATAAATCAAATTTGAGCTGGGTCGGAAGGGGGTGTGGTTCAGGCTCATTGGCTGCATACATAGCTAACGGACCAATCAGCGCTAGCCGCCTAGCCAATTAGAGCGGCATATAGTCTAGGAATAGACAAGGCATGTCATTAGCAAATGCAATAATTTAATTTGTTTAATATTGCAGATTCGCCAAATTATTAAAGATAATTTTTATAGTTACATTCCATAATATATCTAAATAAAAGTAGAATCACAGGATAGATAAAATCATGTTGACGACGAACAATGCATTGTTTTCCCACAGAGTAAAAATAAACCTATTCGCGTTTAATACTTGGGAACCTGGAAATCAAAATTCAACATACATTATATATTAAACGTGCCCGACCACTTACGCTAAGAGTGGAGAGACCTCTTAAGGTCCTAGGAAAATAAAAAATAGTATAAAATATTTTTACCGTAGAAGAATGAATCGAACAGAGAATGTAGATTGCGTTATTTGTCTGCCAGTGAATGGAACTCATAATTGGAATAAAATTAAGTGTGTGAAACTTAAAATAAAATGAATGGAATATGGTCCGGGTGCGGTAAAAAAAAAATTCAAATAGTAGATAATTATACTATTTTATTGAGCCCATCTCATCAATTGATTTATGTTTTTTTCTTTTTACATCTCACTATTTGTATTTTCTTTAATATTTCTTCTCTTATCTATCTGTTACTATTACCCTTTTCATTTACTATTTACAACCTTAATTTTTCTTATTATATCTTACTTTTTTACATTATATACCCCTGTTATTTTACACTTATGTTTTTTCCCTTTTGTAACTATGTGTTTGTATCTTTTTTAGCCCTGACGAAGCCCTGCAACGTGGGGCGAAACGTTGGCTCAATAAAATAGTATAATTATCTACTATTTGAGTTTTTTTTTTACCGCACACGGACCATATTCCATTCATCTATACACACGGTCAATCAATAATCTTCCATTAAAATAAAATGAGTTTGTAAGGCTGCTGGGAGAGATATAAATCAAATCACTGAAAGTGCCCTACACATTTGCCAAACTATAACTAAATTCCCACAAGTCCAAGCGTGAGGTTGGCTTATTTGGATTAGCAGGTACAAGTTAAACTAAATCTGTGGCCGACCTGTCGCTTTTTGAACGCAGACTAAAGATCGTTTGGGCAAACGCTTGTGCTACATCCATACGTTTGTTGCCAATTAGTATTGTGTTAGAACTACAAAATAATAAAATTAAAAAAAAAAATACTCCCATTTCTAAAATTAATAATTCACTCTACAAATGGTTTAAGATTGTATATTTTAAAATACTACCAATCGGACAAAAATGCAATGTTTCAAATCTTCTCTTTGAACTTGATTAGTTTATTATAGATTTAGCAATTTAAATTAAATTAACAAGTATCTCAAAACTTTTAAAATGAAAGATAAATTTATAGGTTATTTAGAACCATTATCTCTAGAATTTTATCATATACCGTCTACTTTGCCAATACTTTCCTTTTATTTTACCCATCTTTCATTTGTTCATTTTTCTGAAGTCCACCAAGTCTGAAGTCCTCTTCGGTACACTACCTAGGTTAGCCGACTGAATTGTTGATTGAAAGATGAAGTAGACTCGACCTTGAGGATAAGGGTTTTGATGAAATCCAAGGGAATGGTATATTAGGAAAGGAGTTAGTCATTTCCGATGAAATTATTACTATTTTATTACTAAACCTTTTATTATAATGGTCTGATGAAAAATTATGCAGGTTTTTTTTTTTTTTATAATTATTGAACATACTGTTTATATTTACTTTAACAACACATATATATTTATCCAAATTTTCCTTTCGGTTCATAAAGGCATAGCGAATCTCTGAAAACAAAGCTGCTCTGTGCACCCGTTAATGGTTTTCTAACTCCACACCTTATTGATATTACTAATAGTACAAGAGGTGGGGTACAATAAAAGAGGCAGTTATTTCACCATAATTTTTAGTTTTAGTTTAATGAAAACTATGAACAATTACAAGCCAAAATTGATGAATCTGCCAAGTATAGGTAGGAAGAATAAAAAAATGGTGGCTGTTTCAAAACGGGAGCTTCACATTATTAAAATTATCAAAAACGCTAAAAAATCTAAAAGAACATTTCAAGAAGAATCAATTTACAAAATGTTGATTTCTTGTTGTTTGGACAGACTTTTTTTGGATTTATTAAAAAACAATATCTCAGAAACCTTTAGACGTACAGATATCTGTCAGCACTCAAAGTAAAGCTAGTTTAATATGCTATAAAGTAGTTTATAATGTTTACCTTCGTAGGGGTAGGAGTTTTCATGATATACAAATACGAATTTCCCATATGAAATTTTGTCAAAATCAAATTATTTTAGCAAATATTATGAAAACGTGTACCCCAAGATAAACATTAAACTAGCTTTAATTTGAGTGCTGACAGACATATGTACGTTTTAAGGTTCCTGACATATGGTTTTTCATAAATCTAAAAAGTCTGTCGGAACATCTTGAAATCAACATTTTGTAAATTAATTTTGTCAAATTTAATAAAAACTACTACTTTTCATAAGTCAAAACTTTTCGAACAACTGGAAATCAACATTTTGTGAATTCATTTTGTCGAATATCATAGCGCGTTACTTAAAGTTTGTTAAATATAATATGATGGAACTCGGTCTTAGACATTTTCTTTTCAAAGGCCTTAAACAGACTGAAAGAAATCATTTACTGTGAATTTTGGGTGGAAAAGAGGTTATTGAGTAATGCTCATTATGAAGTAATGTCATGTATATAATAATCTAAATATTTAATATTAATTATTGATAGAGAATAATTTAAATACATATTAGTCCAAATGTTTCACATTAAGATATTACTAACTGATTAAACTAGTTTTTTAAAGCAACTTTCGTTCGTCAGCAATTACAATTTTTAAAAAGAAAGAATGTTCTTTTTTTATAAATGTTAGATGAGAAACAAAAAATTAGACGGTGGTATCATTTTTAACACCAATCATTCCGCTTCTATAAATCAAAAAAAAAAAAAATCATTGTTATTAATAAACAGAGAAAATGTGCCACTAGAGATTGCAAAAATAAATGTTTGGATTTAGATCTAACGCTTAAGTACAGTAAACAGTCAAATTAATTAATTTTTAGCGTTAATTAACACCGTCACCGCTAATAACGCATCGAGCGGCGATAAGAGAGATCATTCATCTGCTGTGTGCTGTAAGTGTTAATTGCGCGTAAACAGGATTTCCATCTATTTCGCCAATAGAACTAATAATTAATTTAATTAATTTCACTTTCCTGGAAGGGTTCAAAAATATCCAATTAACAACAATTATTATTTATTAAATAAATCAAAAATTAGTATCCAATTCTGTCTCAATACTTCATTTTTCACTAGTCCAACGTTTCGGCCTTTCTAGCCATCTTCAAGGCCATCTAAATATTTAACAGCTTATATTATATCTTCATTTTTAAACATTTACAACAACATCATTATTCACTATATAATATAACATACCTTCAATACAAAACTCCTCCTCACATTAATTTACAATTTCTATTGCAGGCTATTCTGCCCAGGTCATTTTCTTTATTCTAAGTTCAAAACCTATTCCAACAGTCAATTATTAAAAAGTCATATTTATTATTAATAAGCTTACTAAGCTTAAGTCTAGTTATCTATTTATTTAAAATTTAAAAACATTAACATTTATTTTTCCCTATAAGATTATCAACAGTATAAAATACACCACTGCAATAGAAATTGTAAATTAATGTGAGGAGGAGTTTTGTATTGAAGGTATGTTATATTATATAGTGAATAATGATGTTGTTGTAAATGTTTAAAAATGAAGATATAATATAAGCTGTTAAATATTTATATGTCCTTGAAGATGGCTAGAAAGGCCGAAACGTTGGACTAGTGAAAAATAAAGTGTTGAGACAGAATTGGATACTAATTTTTGATTTATTTAATAAATAATTACCTTGTCTCAAAAAATTTTGAAATAATATAATTAAAACAATTATTATCATCAGTTCGTTTGGTCTCATATCGTCATGGTCTTTAATTATTTTCACAATAACAGTTACCGTATAATTTAAATGTTTAAAATTCATGAAAATGTGTTACGAAATAACTATTATTTACAAAGATGATTCGGTACAAATAAAAACAACGCTAGTTTAATTTTTGTTTCACATTTATCTGCTTAAACGGACATGTTAGGGCAATGAAGCTACATGACTTTAATTTTTTTTCTCTCTTATTATGATATGTATTTTATTATATTTAAAATTAATATTGTTTAAAATAATTAATATTTCGTTAAAAATTATTTTAAGAGTCATGTTCCAGATATTGATCCTTCCGTTATAAACTCCCTAACCAATCAAACCTAGTAATTTCTAGCTTTGCTTCCTCTTCTAGAACTGAAAATCCTCCGAAGCGCCTAAAAATAAAATGGCCTCGAGATCTTCTAATGTTATTAGCGTGCTACCAATGGGTAGTTTCCCTACGTGTCTTTTTCATATTATTGTAATCTAACATTCCATTTACTTGATATATTTTTGTGTAAATAAAATAGTAAATTTCAATAAATAAATTTTTAAAAAGTCATAACAATTTATATTATAAGATTTAATACACAAATTAAAAAAAAAAATCGATTCAAATTTTAAACTTTATAATGAAAAAGTTTGTTTACATTTTTGGTTTTATTTTCCAAAAATAAAAATTTGGTCATGGTTGCGGTAAAAAGAAAAAAAATAGTATTCAACTATATATACGGATATTATTCGACGTTTCGCACCACTTTGAATGGCTTCATTAGGGCTTAACGTCTCTTAAATTCATTAAATGATTTCGCGTGATAAGTTCAGATAAAATTACATTAGGGAAGTATGATTGATTTTTTAAAGTTAATACTAAGTTTACTTTTTCCCAAATCAAGAATACGATTATTGTTTTTTCAAGGAGGATACTATAAAGTTTATTATAAGGAACAAGAAGAAGTATTATAAGATGGGTTGAAGATTGGCCAGGAAAAGGGCTTTTCAAGACGATAGCTTAACAGACTTATAGTATTGCAGGACATCAGGTCAAAGTCTGTTAAGCTATCATCTAGCTTAATGTAGCTTAAGTACCCTGATGGATCCCTACAAAGTGGGACGAGTTTAAAACTATTTTGTTCTTTTTGACCCCAACCTTGACCATCTTCTTCATATTTTAAATTATACGGTCAGCTATTTATAGTGATACATATAAAAATAAAAATTAATTTGTAATAGAAACTCTTTTCAAATAAAAATTATTAGTCATTTTCCACCTCCGCCTTTCATCGACCTATTGTCAGGAGCTAACTTTCAATGAATAATATTGTTCTCAAAAATATAAGGAATTTGTTTATTCCGAAAATAAGCCCCGTAAGTAATAGGAGATTTTAAAAACCCTACGACTTTATGGTCACCAGGGGAAGAGTGGGTGACGTATTAATCTACTTTTTGATATATCGTCCTCACCTTCCTGGTGCGCCTTAGGCCAATCTTCCCCCAACCCATCTTATAATTCTTCCTCTCGTCCCTTATAAACCTTATAGTATCCTCCTTGAAAAAACAAAAAAATAATCGTCATTATGATTTGAGAAAAAGTAAACTTAGTATTAACTTTAGAAAATCAATCATACTTCCCTAAAGAAATTATATCTGAACTTATCATGCGAAATAATTTAATTAATTTAAGAAACGTTCAAGAAGTAATAGAGGCCTTAAGGACTTTTATAGAAGAACGGACAATTAAAGGAGGGAAAATGCCCTCGAATATGACATGATTAAATACTGATTTGTTGTTCCTCAATTGCAGTATTCGTTTAAATCCTGCTGAGACTTGATATTAAAGCTTATAGATAACAAAAAAAACAATAAATATTTGTGGATATATTTTAAAATCTATGAGGATGTTTCAGGGCTATGTATCCTAACTAGAAATAAATTAAGGATATAAAAACAAGAAAGCAAATCTCCAAGGTGCTATGCTCTTTAACACTTTATTTGGGATATATTTAGATTTAAAGATTTTATTTTTAAATAAATAAATTATTATGTGTTGTAACTACTTCATTAACGAACTGGAAACATTTAAATTCATAATAAATGTTAAAAGTGATTGATTACCTTCAATATTTGAACAGACGGGATATTACTCTTTTCATACAGCCTTAGTCTTTTTGTAGCACTTTAATCCTTCCCGGCCGGACCCGCCCCGCTAAGACCCACGAGAAGTGACGGTCCTATATCACTTTTGAAATATAAGCTTAAAACGGGAAGAAGAAACTTTAAGATAGTTAAATCGAGCAATATTTAAAAACTGCCTGAAATTGAAAAATGGCAATTTATTCCAAAGCAGCAGATGTTTATTGTATAACAAGTTTGAAATCTTTCTTTTGCAAAGAATTAAGATCATTGACCGGGCTTTCACAAACTTTTTGTTTAATGTTATCCCTAAACAAAAAGTCCAGAGGTGTTAGATCTAAAAAACACGTCAATAACACCTTACCAATGCTTTTCGGCATTCCACAGCTGCTGTGGATGTTCCGCGCCAGTCCCAATGTAGGTAATCTTTTGAAACAACACTTAATAAGAATATAATCTCTAAAGAAACGCGTTAACGGACAAACTTATATGTTATATATTGTGTATGTTAGTAAACATCATAAATTATTTGTGATCAATTCATAAGGAAAAATCAACTTTTTGTTGTTAATCCTAGTAGAAGAAACTGTAAGCTATATTGTTCAAAATAGTTTTTTTTTTTTTTTTATGTTTCGTTTGGTTTGTTAGCGAAGTCAACCAATTATGTTACCTTCTATACTTTGATGCTATAATTCGATCTGGATGTATCTGTATTTAGCACGACATTTCAAATGTTTTTTAGCTAGATATTAGATAGATAGATTATATGTAGCTTAGAAGTTCTTTAACAGAAAAAAAAATTCACATTGTCGGTATGATGGTCTGGTTATAGTACATAATTTATGGGAGTCATAGTAGATAGATCAAAGGTATATTTTTATTATTAATAGTCAATGGTATATTATAATTAGTTATATATTATTATAATATAAGATAATAGGGCAATTATTTATTATCTTATCAATAATTATGAAATAATTAATTATCGTTTAAAATATGTATATAATAGTTAGTAGATATTATTATTATTAGATTGCAGATATATAGATACAAAAATGTTTTATTTATCATTGAAAATATAACGGAAACATATTGCTCACTCTCAAAATAATCAAACGTGATAAACAACACATTCTATCAAAACAGAATTGAGCAATTTTGAAAAAAA